>NC_079476.1:17007891-17310921 GCF_026230105.1 Diorhabda sublineata
AGTTTTGGCCCATTTCCTCCCCATAGAATATGGAATATAGACGAAAAGAGTTTGTATTCTGTGCAGACACCATCTCATATTGTACTGTTATTAAATATTTAAAGTTAGAGAAAATTTATTATAGAATTGCAAAGAACAGGGCTATACTCTTCTATCTCCTACCTCCTTACTTTTGCATATTTGCATATAAAGTTATAATGGCAAATGTAAAATCAGAAAAACTAAAATTTAATTAGTCTCCAGAACTGATTAAAAAGGTTGTAGAACTCGTAAAGAACTAGCGCCAGACCGCCAAGAGCTTTGGAAAGGTATCACCCGCTTCACAACAACAACATAATTCAATCGAATCAAGACTCTAGGTGAACGATTCTGACTACCATTATTATTGATAATGATACTTTGGAAATGGAATGTTTTTATTTGATTTATTTGCAAAGAATTTATTTTCATTTAAGGTTTTTGCTTTAAAATTTCATTTTCCAGAAAAAAAACGAATGGGGTACAAAAAGGGTTCAGTTCACGTCTGGTTCCCTCCTTAAACTAAACTCTCTTACTTTTTACTCGTCTATTTACGTTTTATAAATTTATATTCAGTTGCAGCGAGATATACAGTATTGATCAAAATAATAAATTTATAAAATGAGGTATGTACGCCTATGGTAGATCAAAGAAAATTGCCATCAAGGGTTTTTATAATCTGCAATTGATATTGGAAGAACTATATGGCCGACGACCGTGTTAGATATCTCAACTTTTTGTTTGATAGTTCCTTGAGAATTATGACATTTATTACGTCATATCCGGCGAAGTTTTTTCGTGATTAATCACTGTAAATACTTAGTTTCATTTTTGTTTCTTTGTTAATTCAAAACGAGTTTCTCATATTTTATGAAGTCCATTTTCTATTGATATTTGAACTTTTAAACTCGCCCAAGGTCCTAAACAATACATTTACTTACTAATGAGCTAAATTTAAATGATCTTGTTTTCCATTTAAGTAAGTCGATGTAATTTTACACAATATCGGTGAAGCGTGTTTTAATGGCTTTAGACAACGTTCTCTACAATCATCAGTATAAGTTATATACATTTTGAAACCGTTTGCTCAAACATCTGACAAGACAAATTATATTTAACTTTCAGACAAAATGATTCGAGGAGGAAATTACAATTGGTATGAAAAAGAAAACAAGCAGTAGCGGATTATCACAAATATTTATCCAATTATAATTTAAACTTGTCACCTTTTTTATTATGATTTCTAGTTATTCTCTTTCGTCATAGTAACGCAAATTTTTGGAAACAAACTGATTTCTGATAAAAAAATTAGATTTCGCAATTTGAAAACAACAACCCCTACCGCATCTATTGGGAAAATAATTCGAAATCCTTAATTGACTATGGAATTGGGGAATATGGGAATTGGGTTGAGGTCGGGCAATGTGACGACCAAAATATTATTTTCAGTGCATTCCTTCTCTTTTTCAATCGATAATAATTTTCCTGATTATCAGGAGCTGACCAGAACGTACTACAGTTTCTTTGAATATTTTTTTGTAGCCCTCTTTCTTCAAAATCGCCCTTCCTCCAAAATCATGATCAACCTTCCACCGTGTTTGAGAGTCGGGATTACACGTGACTAGAACATCCGTTCTTCGTTTGACCTGCACATATACACTTAGACCTAGACCCAAAAACCTAAAATTTTGAACTCCCTTCTCACTGTAGAAGTACTAAAAGGCGGATTCATTGATCTGAGCTGCTATATGTGAGCCCTTAACTGGTCGATCATCTTCACTGATCAATACAATATGCAAGTTTCGATCCATAGTTCCTTGGCTTTACTCATTTTAAAACTGACTAGTCTGAATTTGCGAGAACCATAACAATTCGTTTAGGAACTTCCCAAAAAAATGTCTTGGTCCTAAAAATATAAATCACAGCACGTTCTTGCGTCTAACTGGGACTAAACTACAATCATAAACCTGTCTGTCCAATCACCTACAAAATATAAACACGTTATTTTTTGTTTGTAAGACATCCTTTCGACCTTCGTTTGACAATACGAAAGAGACATTTGTTAAAGTGTAGTATTTTGGAATTTAATGAATGGATTAAAGGGTGAGCAAAAACTTTTGATCGGATAGTGTATATGCACGTTTTTCATAAATATGCTGAAAATTGACAGTCCCACATATGCAAAATATACATTTATCCAATAATTGAAATTCGATCCAATAAAAATTTTCATCTGAAGAAAAATATGGTGATTTGAATGTACGTCTTTTGCGGAAGTACCACTATCATTTTGTTTTCATAAAGAGAAGTATCTAAATCAAATTTAGGACACCACTGAAATACTCCTTCCCAACTTTTAACTCCCAACTCTCCAACTATCTCCATTAAACAAAGTTTGATAACACAAATTCGCCTCAAACAAAGTTTTTCGATGCAAAACTTTACTAATGAATTCAACTAGAAACTCCCCGGGAGTTGTAAAACAGAATTTATACCTCCTTTACTTCGAGTTTTTTGTTTTGAAATGTTTCCTTTTTATCCGTTTGTTTTCCACCACATTTTATAAATTTTCTCGATTATGATATTAGGTTTTATAAGAAAGATATACAGTGTGTATCTTCCTTATATTTTTATTTCTATTAGTTTTACAAGGAAAAAAAAAATTTTCAATACTACTACAATACTATTTTTTTAATAGAACGCTACATTTGATGAGTGACCATAGGCGCATGGGCAAGCCTTACAAATTGTTACTATAAAACATTATTTGTTTTCTTTTTTTCCTTATTAAAATGAATACAAATAGAATTGAGGACATAATAATGGATATACACTACCAGTCAAAAGTTTTTGTCCACCTTATAGTTGCGTGATACACAACAAATGGAAACAATAGCATCGATTTTGATATTTATATTTTAAAGTCCAATTTATAATGATTCGATTGCCTTTTAACGAATATTTTCTCGCAGTAATAAATTTATAAAATGAGGTATCTACGCCTATGGTAGATCGAATAAAATTGTCGTCAAGGGTTTTAATAATCTGTAATTGGTATTGGAAGAACTATAACTTCGTTCTGCTTTTATTATTTCGGTGCACCATTTTGGCATTCCTCGTAATAATTTTGACAAATGATCGTCGTTTATTTGATTCTGTCCATTAGTTTTTCAGGATATTTCATACTCCAAAAACGTGAGATGAAAGTAGGATTTCCCTCCCAAAACTTAAATGGGTTGAGGTCGGACGGTTTTGACGGTCAAATCATTACTTCCAGTACATTCTTCCTTTCCAATTCTTTCAAATACTCTTTGCACGGCTTAGAAGAATGCTTGGGATCGTTGTTCATGCTGGAAGATAAATTTTCTGCCGATCAAGTGGCAACCAGAACGTACTATATTTTTACAGCATTCTTTCTTCGAAATTCCTTCACTGATTACGAGATGTCTTGTTCTTCATCCAAAACACGGCCAAACCATCACGTAACCTCCGGATGGAACATGCGTTTTGCTATGCGCACATACACTGATCTCTTATACCCAAAAATCTTAAACTATAACCCATTACTCCATAACCTCTTAATTTTATATTGAAGTCTCAATAAAGGTTTCTTCACTGCTACCCTTTCAAGGAGACCAGCTTCTCCACTTTACGCTGTAGAAGTACTCAAAGGTAGATCCCTAAATTCATTGATCTGAGCTGCTGCCTTTGGGTTGTCGATCGCGTTTACTGATTAATAGAGACTTGCAATTAATGCAAGAGTTTCAACCAAGAGTTCCTTGGTTTCATATTAGTAAACTAAAATACAACAAACGTTTAAATAACTGTAATAAATCAGGATATTCCAGCTTCTGTTGATAAATTATAATCTTATGGACACTTTTAACCACTCACAATACAAATAACAACAAAAAATAACATTTTTTATCGCATTTTTTACCACTATTAATAGCGATTTGTCCATTTACTTGTCCGTCTGTTTGTAGTAGCGACAGAAAGCATGTAACGAGCTCGGGATTTGCATTTAATTTCTGTAAAGCTGTAGATGTGTCTAAACGAAAGGAATTGTTGGCATTATCAGGAAAAAATTATATTGATTAATAGATAATAGATCATCCACAAAAATAAGTAAAATCTATCCATTGAATTTTTGTAGTTGCATTGAGATTCTTGCTGTAGGTTTCACCCATTTTATAATTTACAAGTTTGAATTTGCGGGAACGAAGCGGTGATGTATGTCACATTTTTTATGTTAATATAAAAATCTACATTTTCGAAACAATCATAAATGGCAGACTTCTATGTTTTAAAGCAGCTTGACATAGTGCAAGTCCAAGTGCAAGAAATTGCATGCAATTTTTTCCAAAGTCAAAATATTTCATATATAAATATTGGACGTCTTTTACCGCTGCATGATGGCTGCCCTTAACAAAATTTCCAAAGTAAATTAAACAAATTCCTAACGTTAAATTTCATTTAATATTTTGTGACCATCTTAAATCAATTTAAAAATAACAAATCTAAAGGCCGCTTGATATGATGTAGCAATGCAATGTGAGACGCAATATTTTTTGATCAAAAGCATGCTCAGATGAAGTTCATCTGATTGTTTCGAGCAAGATCTTGACATTATCGGTTTTGTTCCGTTTTTAATGCATACAAGCTGAAATCTATTTACTTTTGGCTTAAAAGATCCGCTGACTTTCGTAAAACTTGGTATTTTCACTGTTAAACTATGTACAAAATATTAGTAAAAATTTGAGGTTTACTGTTTACAGAGACTTGCATACAATTTCTTGCCCGTTATATTGCCTTATATCAAGCGACCTTTACGAATCCCGATGTCATCAAACAACGATAAAGGGTAAGGAGCTAATTCATATTCAAAATATTTTAACATTACAACTCATATACATATATTATAATGATTACAACTTTTACAAATTTTTGAATCGTTATATCTCAGAAACGGTGGCTCGCAGGAAAAAAAATATTCATACATTTTTTGTAGATAATTTTATGATCTACAATTTTTTTCTAGGGTATTTTTCTGATTAAACTTATAGTTTTACTGAAAATCGGGAAAAACTCATTTTTTACATTTAACCTTAAATAAAATTAGATGGGGAACTTTCAAATTTCATTTTTAATTATATTTTAAACAATTTTACTGATTATCAGCTTGGTGGCACTATAATACCTAATTTAAGAGATCTAAACTAGCTTTTAATTCTGGTGTGAAACTTCTAATATGATTGGACTATTACGTGACTGAATCGAAAATATTATTGTTAGATTCAAAATCTCGTATTGAGTTCCCTCTTAAATGGTTTGTTATTGTTTCAGGACCTGACAGTAACTGATGATACCGTTTTAGAAGAACATAATGAAGATCCTTCGCTGTTACAGATGCGTCTTATTGGCGACGGAGGTAAATTAACATTTTTTTAGCTAAATAGGAAACTACTCTCGTCTGGTTTATCCTATTTCAACCTTTTTAGTGCCCTTATTTTCTTTAGTGCTTTTTTTGGCGAATATACCTATGGTTGCTTTGCAATTTACCTTAGGAGCATTTTCGAAATGATAGAAAGATTTTTTGTGAGTTGTTTCACAACATTAAATACGCTTGGGTACCGTCATCATCACCTAAATCAAAACAAGAGGATGAAGATTGGTGCTAGTCCCTTATTTCGGCTGCAACTAAGGTTATTTTGACATCTCGAAAATGCCAACCATTCATCGGATGATGTGGTAATAGTAGCCGTGGAGGCGTCAGCTTTTCACATTCTTTAGTCACATTCTTTAGGAATACTTGCTACTTAAGTTTTGAGAAGACAATATTTATTACTGCATATGGCTTCTTTGTTTTTCTAATATTTTCTATTAAGATCAATAAACTTTTGCATACAATTGAACCAACTGACGAAGCATTTTTTCCATTCCCATTGAGGTACCTCAACATATGTCATTTAAACGCATCAACCGCTTCTTCAAGCGCAGAAAAACGTTGATCTAACAATTCATTTTTGATCTGCGGGAATAAGAAGAAATTATTGGATACCAAACAAGGACTGTACGGCGGATGATCCATCCATTTGATGTTTGGACTGATGTGTGAGATCTCGCATTGTCGTGGTGGAGAATGATTTCTCTTCTGCGATTGGTTTTCCTGATTTAATCAAACAAATTCTGGTGTACCAATCAAAATTAATCGTTCTATGTTGTTCTCATCGAACGGTGGCAGCATATCTAGTTGGTCCGGAAAAACAGGCGACCATTTGTTTCGAAGTGGTTCGTGCACAAACAACTTTTGTTGGATTCGGCTAGGCTTTAAAGAAATAGATTCGGCCTGATGGCCTACCTATATACCTTTCAGCATGCTGTTAGTTTTCCTTTTTCTAGCGACACCTCAACCAAGAAGAACACCATCCCATCAACCACACTGCAAAAATTATTGGGGAAAGATGACCAACGTTTTCCTTTATTATAATATTTTACAGAAATATTCTTTTTATATCTGTACATATATACACACACATACATGTAAACATAAAGATATTTACACACATTTATATCTATTTTCAATTGTTTATCGTCTGTTCTATCTTAATTTTTTGTGTTGGTGTTATGATTATTTATTAATTCACCCATTGTATCATTTTTTTGTCCTGTGCGTCTATGTTTGTTGGTGGGTATGTCCTGTCTAAGGATTTTAGCCTGTCTGTCAATGTTTTGCGTGCCTGCTGTTATATTGGTGATATTGGTTTTTGAGTGTGTTGTCTATATCACATTTGCCTGTTATCTGTCTCTGATTGTAATATTCCTGCATATGTCCGTATCCCCTCAGTAATTGTATCATTTTCCAATTTAAGTCAAATCGTACCTCGTTTAAGGTCTTTATCAATTAGTAAGTTTTTCAGCCTGTACTGTCCACGTCTCATTAACTCTGTCAACTCTCGATTTTGTTGCGTTTTATTGCCTTCTTCAGTTGTCTTTTTCTAATATGTTTCATGTCTGGTATTTGTCGATCTCTTGCTAGTTGAAGCGCAACCTTCATTTTTGTCTCTTCTCTTCGTTTGTGTTGTATATAACATTTCATCCCTTGTATCGTAGTTAATGTATCTTTTAGTTATTAGTTGTGTGTTCAATTTTTTCTTCGGTTATGGTTGTATCTGTCCATCTGTTTGTTCTATCGTCTCATTTTCAATGCTAGTTCGTGAATGTCTTTTGTCTCGATGAGTTGTGAGTGTTAAGTCTATGGTTTTTAATTTTTATGTAAATACCTATTGATCGCATTTCGTCCTTAAAGCTCGCGTCGAAGTATGGAGTGTAGAGAAGGAGTAACATCACTTATGGACGGTACGTTTAAAATATGGTCTGAATTCTGTAGGGATAATACGTGGCGCTGATTGTACTATGGGATTGAGATCTGAAGTTAAACACTTACTGTATAAGAAATTATCAAAGTTGTGACTGACGTTTGATTATATTCATGTGAAAAGCTGTGCAATCCTTAATATCTTATTAGATTTTTATTTTTTATTAAGAACTTGATATATTTCTGTACCTGCTTGCATAAGCTAATTACCAATGATATTTTAACAAAACTATAATTATTATATTTGTTGCGGATAGAGTTCAATATTTTATTTCTATGAACCAAAATGTTTTATTTTCAATTATTTTATTATTCTTATTGATATTTTTATAAGACTATAACTATTATATTAGTTGCTAATGAAGTTCAATATTTTATTTTTATGAACCGAAATATTTTTTTTATTATTCTATTATTTTTATTGATCTAATTATATCGCCATAATTATTATATTAGTTAGGGATAAAATTCAATATTTTATTTTAATCAACCAAAATGTTTTTTTTATACTATTTCATTATTGTTACATGATTCTACTTTTTTTCATATTAGAATATATGTATTATCTAAACCAAATAAATAGCTAAATAATAAAGTTAATTTAACGAGATTCTATTTTGTTAATCGTATCATTATTTTAATACTACTAATTTCATTATCACGGTGCATTATTTAAAGCATTACTATACAGTTATTTTCAAATCAGCGCGTAAAATTCGAGCGAATACCCTCTATAATCAGCGCCATCTATTTACCCATCAAAAATCAGCTCACATTTTTTAACCCAGAGACGTTCCTCCTTCTCTACACTCCATACGTCGAAGTATATGTTTATATCTATGTCTTTCTGTGGGTATTCGAATCTTTTACGTCGTGTAGGATGTGTTTTGTCTATGGTTAGTATTCTTATGTCTTGTTTCATGTTTCTAGTCATTTGGAAGTATTTGTGGTTCTCAGCTGCTTCTACTGTCAAGGGTATACATCCAACTAGTACTTACGTGGCTGCTGTTGGTGTCGTTTTGTTATCGGAATAGTCATTCGGTGGTGTTTAGTTGTTAAGTAATTCTTGTATCTTGTGTTCTGTGTCCCCAAATTTCTGCGCCGTAAAGGGCTATTAGTTTTATAGCTCCTTCGTAAATGCGTCGTAAGATGTCTTGTTTTCTTTCACATTGTCTTACGACCACCGCGTAAAGTTTGTTTGCTATGTTGGTTGTCTTTTGTGTACGTTTTTTCACGTGGTTTAACCACAGTAGGCCTGCTTCAATGATTATTCCTAAATATTCGATATTGTCAGTCATGTTCACTTTTTGTTCATTCAGCTTTATTCTGGGTTCTTTTGTGTTTTTGTTGTGTGGTATGAACATGACTCATTTGTTTTTATTGTACATCAATTTGTTTTGTTTTACCGAAAATTTCGCAGGACTTCCATACATGTCCATTTCTCCTCGAGGTGTTTTAGTGAAGTTCCTGATATTATTATCATCTAGTAGTGCGCAAAGGCTTCTATTATGTCAAGATTAAAGAGCCATACAGTCGCCTGTCACGAAGCACCGCGATTGAAATTTTTTAACAGTTCTTTGCACTAATCGACATGAGCTTTTTTTGAGCGATTGTCAAATTATGCGGTATCCAACGCGAATAATTCTTTTTGACAGCCAAATGGTAATGTAATATTGGATGTATGTCGGAAGTACTTATGCCCAAGTATGCCTCAATCTTACTGTATGTCACATAATGATGTTGCAATGTTAGTTTACGCACAGCATCGATGATTTCTGACACAACAGTCGATTTTGGAAGATCTTCACGAAATCATCCTGTAGCGAAGTGATTGAAATGATTGAAATCGGACAACCAGAGATAGACGGTGGCTCGAGATGGTGCTTTATCGCCAAAAGTCGAAGCGAAATAATCGATACACTGCTTTGGGTTTAATCAACGTCGAAAATCATCGAACGAAAATGTTTGCGAATTAATTGCATTTATATGAATGTTTTAAGTATCTGTAAACAACTCACTCGTATGACAATACATTCTGAGTACGTTCACTATTAAAAATGTCAAAGTTTATGATGGAAATGTCAGATTTGACATATCAGTGCTGCCATAACTCAAAACTTAAGTAGCAACTCTCATATAAACTAGAAATAAAATTATAGAAATGAAAACTGATACAACATAACGCAATTTTATATCAAATAACCGAAAAAAATAAAAAGGGTGTCGTTAACTGTTCAAAGAAAAAGCAACCGAGTGGTTCTTAGTCGGCTACACCCCCAAACTGTATTACTGTATTAATAAAACTTTGATGTCATGATGGAAAAAGTTCTTCGGCAAGCAAAATCTATTGGAAAACTTCATGAAAGTTATAAAAAGTTTCGAACTGAAAAGGAAACTAATTTTAACGGGGCGTCAAAAGTTTCGCAACTTTCTTGGGGCAACTTGTGCGGAGAAATGAATATTGAAGAATTTTAAGTTAGTAAATATGGGGCTTTCAACAAGTAATTTCAACTTTAGGATAACAATGAATCAATCTGGTATAATGTAACTCTCGCACAAAAGAAATTTAATCTCATTTCCGTCAAACTTTTCAAGATGTTTTGGAATTTTTTATTCAAATTTCTGATCCATTCCAGGGTCATTTTGATAAATTATGACTCACAGAGCTTACAAGTCTGGATATATTTTATACCGGCCGAGATCCGTTCCAAATAGGTACTACATCACTAGCGCCGATTGTGTAGAAGAGCGGCCGGCCCATTTTACAAAATACTACTGGTTATTTTGACGACAGAGTTTATTTGTTGATAAAAAAGTAACATAAGTTTTTCCGTGGTTCTTCAGACAATTTGCCCCAAACAGATTCCCTTAGAATAGCTATTTATTTTGCCTTAAATAACGAGTTTTTAACTGTTAACATCCGCGGCATGAACCAGATGAACAGACAGATCGATAGAATGACATATTCATGGTGCAAAAACAAGATTTTATGTACCAAGTGTTAAAAACCCGACATATCTGATTTGGGAAAAATACTTCTACCTGCTCTCTGTTCTTTCATTCTTTCATTCTGTCTCAAGACAGCGAAGCGATTGGATCTCTGATGACGGGATCTCAGCGATGCTGCGCCGTTTCTAAAGACGTAACTTGCGCGACGTAGTTTAATCTTCCGTTGTATATATTTTTGCGCATATAATTTCGTTGATATATTATAGTTGAAGTTATCGAACTTTGTTTATTGAGCCACCTCTTCCCTATGCTCGACATTAAAACTAGCGTCCATACATTGATTTTTCATATTCGGGTGGTTTAGATGAATCCATTTTTCATCATGAGAATGAATTCCATTATCTGCTTTATCAATTTCTGTAAAGTAAAATTAAAGTTAGCAATTCGAATCTCTTAGAGACCATTTTATAACTATATAACACCTTGAGTATTATCAATCAAGTCGCTGACAAGGGCGGATCCAAGGTCTTGACAAACGGGGGTTCATTAGTATTAGGACGAGTCCTCCCCCAAAGACATGGCATTTTAAACCTTTTACCCAGAAAATATATGTTAATAACTTTGTTTTTGACATTCATATTAATTAGTTTAAGTCAGATTTTTAGTTCTTTCCTGAGCATTCTATTTTTGTTTCATTAGCTATTGTTTTGATATTCCTAATATTTGGGAATATTGGCTCCCTTTATCCACGATCTAAAATAATTCGTACTTTCGCCCTTTTATAAGAAACAAAAAACCAAGTTAATTAATCAGGGTATAGGGGGGTCATGACCTCCATAACCCCCCCTGGATCCACGCTTGTTCGCTGACTAGATATGGCAGATGATCTCCATTAAACGTTTTTGTTCCTCCATCCAACTTTATTCAAGTGAGTTCAACATTGTTGGTTGTTTTTGAGAAGCTTTTTTCAGAATGCTGGAAATATCATGAGCTTTCAAAAACAGTTGATATAACTCGCTTTTACAAGCAGGTATAGAATTTGCATCGAAACTTTTGAATTTTCTTGGGAAATTTTCAACTACTGAAGAAAAGTTGATATCTCCTACCAGCCACGTCCACTGATTTTTTTGCACCATACAATTGGCAAGTAAACGATCCTCTGATAAATTCGGATCACCATTATCTACAACAGCTTTTTGAAATTGCACACATATTTTCAATAAATCGAAATGTATCTTCTTTTCTTTGTTAAAAAAGCATGGAATCCAATCAAGCTAATAATTCACCCAGTTCTTCATATATTTTGGTGATGTTAATGAATCTTTCATTATTAGCACTTCCGATAAGCATCGAAATATGGAAAGAAGCATTTTTTTATTTGTTCATACTAGCGACCATAATTATTTATATATCAGTATCACTAGCAATATCAACAGAAGATAAGAAAACGATTGGGCCAGATCTAGTGCTCAAATTATTAGACATCGAAAGTACCAAGAGGCTTCAAAGGCTTAGAGTTCGGCCAGGCTTGGGTGACTATGGGATGAACAGGGCTCAGTTACCCAGACTTCAACCAGGCTTGCGCCGGGTTTTCCAGCGTTGGCCTAAGATAAGCCCCGTCGCTCAAGTCCTAACCATCTCGGGGTATCGAAAAATGTCCGTTGAAAGGGAGCAAATTAAAGTGGCGCTATAGTAGCAAGTGGAAGAATTTTAAAAAGAGCGCCACAAACTAGTAGAGTAAATTAAATTCTTTTTTGAAAGTCATAACTATTTCAAAGAAACTATTAATATACAAATTCATTCGAAAATTGTACATAAAATATATAACTGCTAAATTCATTTTCAATATTCATTTGCTACACTCGCTGTGTAGAGCTGTCATTTTTTTAACTAATCCCCCATACAAGACGGTTCTCCTTACTTCTACCCTCCATAAACCATGATAATCATGTGTAATTTCTTTTTCAAATAGCTGTAATGGTAAATTTTGACTTATCTAAACGGCAGCTTTCTTAAAATACATTCACTGTGAAAATTTTAGGCTTCCCTAAATTACGTGTGGCCTTCCATTCTTTGACTATTAGCCTATAAAATTGTTAGATGCATAATAATCCGAGGAAGTAAAGTCAAAAAATCAACTTTTCGACCAACGATCAATCTGTAACAAATTCCGCTGGAGTCATTTCATTTGAGCTCGCAAAAATGTTATAAACTTCAAAATTGTAGTAATCTCATGCTATTTGATTTCCTAACTTCCCCAGACTATTAACAAACTTTTTCTATAGCTGAAGTAGTGAACTCTCGTTGAGTTTAGTTCGAGATTAAATCGAAACGTTTTCGTAGTTTTTCGTAATTAGATAAGCTATAAACAGTGATTAGCTCTTAAGAATGTGTTGCCAGTACTTCATCATAATTTTTTCAAATTCCAGTTGTCGAGGCGATTATGCGTGGAGAAAATGTTGGTGTTACGTCCAGAAGATCGCGATCGTCTGTTTTTCTCCATCAGACCTCCAAAACCAGCACGCATGTAAGTACTTTTCGATTGTCATTTGTCATTTCAAAATGGCACTTTTTCAAATTGCCTTAAGACGGCAAAAATAATTATACCTCTTCCCATGTTATCAAAAATCATAGAAATATTGGTCAAAAAGAGGCTTTTATCATTTCTGTTTAAATATAAAAAACTTAATTAATTAATTGCAATTTGGGTTTTTAAGTAACAAATGCACAAATGATGCTGTATTCTCCCTCAATATTTACTCCAGCCCAAACAACCATCTCTCCACTGCAACTACATTTTGTGATTTTTCTTTCGATTGTGTTAATCATAATATTTCAATTAACAAATAGCAGTACTACGGTTTCAGGGGAATACCTTTCGTATGGTTTAAATCATACCTTACCAACAGAAGTCAACTTGTAAGGGTTGACACAACGCATCTTCTTGCGAGCCAATAGAATGTGGAGTGCCCCATGAATCAGTTCTAGGTCCTATTTTTTTTTCTGTTTATCAACGACATTGCCTATCTAGACCTCATTGGTAAAATATGTTGCTAGTTTCTCTTGCAGCAACCCTGGTCTCACGTCGCTTCCTAGGACCATATCTAGTGACCTAATCACCCTTAAATCATGGTTTTATTCTATTGTTTTGTATCTTAACGTTTCTAAAACTAAAGTTTTATCATATGAAAATACATTGTAGCCTTTTGCGATAATATCAGTGTACAAAGAACTAAACTCATCCACCTCTCAACAGTTTAATATACCCTAATTGAGTCGAATATCTGATATGCCCTTCTGGGATACGTGTTGTGCGACTCAATTCGAGCGAATCCTCAAACTACAAAAAAGAGATCTTGGATATTTACTCAGACTAAAGTCGGGACTTCTTTAAAACATTCAAAATATTGACCCTTCCTTCCATATTAATCTTTGAATATGTTTGCCTAATTCGTAAGCACGCTTTTCTAATTTAAGAAATTTACACAACTATGCACAACCTTTATCTATCTACTCCACGTTCAGAATTAGTTAAAGGCTCAATACTTTACAATGCAAAAAATGCACAATCGTTTGCCAATTGAAATCAAATCCAAACATCTGTGCATTCTACTCTATTCTAATAATAATATTTAATTCGGAGCATGCTGCGTACTGCTTTGATGTTGTTATTGATTTTTAATACAAATTATTATTGCCGTATAGTTTTGTTATCTGTATATTACTCTCTCATCTTATTGTGTCGTATCGAAGTTATTGAAACTTGTAAACTAAAATAATTAACTATTGGTTTTTTTTGTAATTTTGGGGTAAAAAGCTAGCCAAATACCAGAGCATATCCGGCGTTCTTTCTCGCCTCCCTTACAAGGATAGTAATGCGATAGTTGCTATCAAAAACACATTTATCAAAGTACCTTAGACTCTCGTAAATGCCGTAGATATTTTCGGATAGTTCCGATCCGATGATTTGGATATTTTTGACTTCCCTCTCGATCAGTAATACGTTCAATTTGTCGTCGACTGACTTAGTCTCAGAGAGGTTTGCGTTCCCCAGGGATGGATCTTATCACCTACTATATCCTGTATATCAACGATCTACTTGGCAAAACTGCTTCGCCGACGATAGCACACTGGTGTCATAGGACACTCAAATCGGTAGGCAGCAACAGATCAGTACCATCAATACCGATCTTGAAAACATTCTGAAGTGGGGTGGAAGCAACCTGAGTTTAATGCAGCAGAGATCCAGGCTGCTGATTTTACAAACAAAGCTCATTCTGCGGTTAGGCAACATCTAACTAGCAAATTCGCTCGTTAGGTGTTGAGGTTGGGAGCATAGTCACAAAAATGGTGTCCTCAATACGGAAGAGTTCGTCTTATAGGCGATCCAAACTTGACCAGAAACTTGTAAAGTTTAGAACATAGAAGAAAGGTCACTAACCTGACTCTGTTTTACCGATACTACCACAGAGATGCTTCTCCAACATAATACCACCTAGAGCAGTATTTGCAAGACCTACTCGACAGGCAGACATGACTCATAAACACCAATTTCGCCTGCAGACGATCAGAACGTCCTTTTATCGGAACTCTTTTTTTGAAGAAGTGAAAGCCTGTGGATTCAGGTACCAAGGTACGTCTTTCCCGAACAGAAGTTCAAGATCGATATCCACAGGCATTTTCATACGGCAGGATCCACTCGAACTACTCGAGTGTGATAGGGTGCACTTTGTTAAACCACTTCGAACATAAATATGACGCAACAATACAATCTGGCTGCAGTTTGAAATTTTTTAAACTTTCTTTATAAAATTTCGTTCTAGGTGTGTCATAAAGCAGACATTCTTGTAATCATTTTTTAATTTTTATATAAATCACGTTAAAATAAAGAAAGTGCTTTTGTCAAACATATCCAAACAACATACAGTATTTACACCAATTATGTTGACCTTCTTTAAAATAAGAAAGTCATTTTTTGCTGAAACAAATTCGTTCTGAATCGCTTAATATTATTTTTAATATTAACCACACGCTTGCGATTACCTCGGTTTGAGTGAAATTGTGGATGTACTGAAATTTCCACATTTTCAAATGTCTCCTAATATTTCAAAGCTCCCGTTTCTTTATGCAGTAACCTGACTAAAGCTGGAGCGTGCACGACCTTTAAATGACATTCAAAAACGTAAGATGTTTGAATTTCCTTGACCTACACTTTAAAAACCCAGAAATATCCGGAATATTTCTTCTTCTCTTATATTAGATTTGCAACTTATCTACGAGGGATGGCCCGAAAATAACGAAATTATTTTGAATAAAATGATTAATTTCAAATTTTTTACACTATATTAAATTTTTTTTGCGTCACTCTGTCAACTCCGTATATCTGTTTAGTTGTACTTTATATTATTGATTGATTAGAATAAGGTTTGGGGCTAACTTATGGTGGGCAACCCATCGCTATCACTTCAAATAATCTACTACATCTGTCAATGAAAAAGCTGCTTGGAAGTCGTTCAAAAAAGGTTGTCGAAAAGTTTTTGTGAATTAAAATAGTAAAAATTATAAACATTAACCAAATTTATTAAATTTTTTTTAAACAAATAGAGGTTAATATGTCATTTCCAACACTCACATTTGAATGTTTTTCCTGATATCTCACGATGTATGACTTATGAACAGGAAAAGCGTTTTCATCAAGATTTAAAGAACGTCATCAGGGATTTTGGGATGAAAATATGTTAAAGGGTTTATTACTATACCATAGTAAACCGTAACTGACCCAAAAAACTATAAAAAGAAAGTCTCAATTGGTCATTTCCATAATCCATTTTTATACATGAGAGGGTATTAAAATAATAAAACATAACTTCTAAACAGTTGCTGGTAAAAATGGACTTTATTTAATTTTTCCGCATTGTGTCATACTGATTATATAGATATAGAGGTTTAAACTTTGATTTTTAAACAACTTTACGTTCATAAAGAGTAATTTTAATACAGGGTGTCTCAAAAGTAGCGCGTTTCCTAAATTTTTAGTTTCCATCATGCTCTACACGGGAGAGCAACGCTCGTTTTTCGTGTGCGTGCATTTCATGAACAATCGATCACTTAATCGAATTCGATGGCTGTATCGGTTACATTACCGACTGCGCAACATTGCGGATACTCCAAGCAATGCAACAATTTTAGCTTCAATCCATTCAATACCACAATACTACACTATTGGCGAAATTTATCAAAGCCGTCCAAGGACAGCAAGAATGCCTGGTAACATTCAGCTGGTAGCAGATTCTATAAGTCGACAGCCTCGACTCAACGTCAGAAAGCGAGAGTTTCAGCTGGGAGAAAGAATCCACAGACCTCACATAAACGCCCGTTGCATAGCCCAAAAGTCACCGTGTGGATCGCTTTGTAGGCGAACTACTATAAAGATAACAGAGGACATGAAAAGACTATAACTTCTGCACGTTATGTCGACACAATACGCAATTTTTTCGGGCCTCGATTACATCAATCTGAGCATTATAACCGGCTGACATGATTCCAACAGAATGGGTCCACATCGCACAACACTAACATCTCTTTAACTGCATTGCACAAGTTGAAGAATATTGAAGAAAAGATTTTGATTTTGATTCATACTAATAAATATAAAGAAAAATAAAACTCACCTGTATAAATAGAGCTACTTCTTACAAATCAAAGGAGAGGAACTATCTCAACCACCAGGTATTTACAATGAGTGGATCGATAATTTCATCAGTAATATTGTCTAACTTTAATCTTTAATCGCTTGATTTGCCACTTTTTCTCGGTTTTCAACCGAAGGGGCACTAAAACTCATGAGGATTTTTAATCTCCTGAGATAAGGATTCAGGTAAACGAAAAGGTAGTCCGAATACATAATACAACTCGTAACAGATTCATTAAGAGTATTACCTGGAATTTAGTACCTAATCCACTTTGTAAAGTTGGAAAATTCAATAATATAGATCTTTCAAAAACTGACCGAAGAGAATATATTTTGAACACTGATTCAAGTAATTACATTTGGAAATAAATTTAGATTGTTGAATGGATGGCAATTCTAAATACTGTCCAGAGTACTTTTTTCAGTTTTTCTTCATATGTCTTCCGTCACGAGTTGTCAAATCTTCATGACAACCACGATCACCAGTTGGTACATTGTAACAGAATATAAAATTTTAGGGCGGATATCAAAATCACGAGTTGACGCACTTGCCTATTGTACAGTTCTGAGGAAGAAGATCTGTCGCTGAAGAAGCGGTTTATACGTTCAAATCTCATGTTTTTGAGGAACCTTAATCGGAATGGAAAAAACTCCTCGACAATCAATCACCTAATTTAATAAGTTTCTATACATTATGGGAGACTTATTTCAAATATTTGGTTCATAAAATCGTCTTATTTGCATGTATAACTTTTTTAGTTGATAAAAAATATATAATTAATGTTTTCGATTGGTATAAAGTTTTCTTATCGATTATTAGAGCAACAAACTTCGTTAAATAACCTTAGCATCTCCACACCAATAACAAGGAAAATAAATTCGCCTAGTCAAAAGTTGTTTACTCGATTTTCTGTTTTCCGCCGAGAGTTTCTTAATCGTTTTTACGCTACACTGTAAAAAATCGAAATGTTCAAGGGTTCCTACTTAAGTTTCAAAATAGACAATTAAAAATATTTATAATTGAGTAGGGCGTTATTGTTTTTCAAAATACTCCTCATTAATATCAATATAAAAGTTCGTTTGAACCAATTATCGAAACATTTTTTCACTCTGATTGAGGTATCTCCAAAACAGTGATATGAACGTATCAGATGTAGAAAAACATTGACCTCGTAATTTATTTTTGATCTACGATAATAAGAAGAAATCATTGGGCGCCAAATAAGGATTGTACGGCGAATGACCCATCAATTTAATGTTTTGACTGTTAAAAAACGTTTTTGTCTGAACTGACGTTTGAGATCTTGCATTGTCGTGTTGGAGAATGATTCGTCTTCTGTGATTGGTTTCCATGATTGTTTCGATTACTTCTGGCAAGCAAATGCTTGTGTACCACGCAGAATTCACCGTTATTCCAAAAAAAAACAGGCTTCGAAATGCTTCGTGTGCAAACAACTTTTGTTGAATTGGGCTGATCTTGAAAGACCCGTACAATCAATTGTTACTTTTATTCGGGTTCATATCCATAGATGTTATGGTTCGTCGCCTGTCATGTCTTTGGAAGCCCCGCGATTGAATCTTCTCAGCATTTCTTTGCACCAATCGACATGAGCTTCGTTTTGAGCAATAGTTAAATTATGTGCTATCCGAACGCGAACAATATTTTCGATAGCAAAATTAATGCCCAAATACACCTCAAGCTCACAACAAGACATAACGTGCCATCCTCATTCGTAGATCAAGGTTAAGATCATGGCTGGGAAAGATTTTTTAGAGTTTCTGGTACATGTTTAGTTTTGACCACTTAGTCGTTTTTGTCTTAAGCTGTAGTCCATAGCTCAGTGCAACTTAAAGTCTATGTTGTTCTTCGAACGAGCTGTATAGTGTATCATCATCAGCGTAACGTATATTTATGTCACGTTTTCGATTAACCAAGACACCCTCATCAGCTTTCTCTAAA
The DNA here is from genome assembly GCF_026230105.1 of Diorhabda sublineata. Taxonomy (NCBI): domain Eukaryota; kingdom Metazoa; phylum Arthropoda; class Insecta; order Coleoptera; family Chrysomelidae; genus Diorhabda; species Diorhabda sublineata. The sequence continues at coordinate 17,026,888 of NC_079476.1, forward strand.
ACTTATCTATCAATCGATGCATCTGTGGAGTAATTGAGTGCCTCCGGCTAAAATGAAATAGGTGATGCGGCATCCACTTTTCTGGTTTCATGTTGTTGTTTATTGTTTGTAGTATACATTGTTCAAAAATTATTTAAATATGTATGTTTGTAACACAATTTCTTTTTGTGCTGATGGCGACTGATATAAATTCTTAGCTATACACCAAATTCCTTTATATTGTTAATAAAAGAACATCACAAAAAATCTAATCAGCTACCAGTCAAAACCAAGCTTTAAAACTAATCTGGTTTCTTTGAAAAGACCCTTTTACATTAAGCATTTAAATTGCATCCCATTAAGTTCTTATAGTCCTATAATTTTTCAAAGTGTGACAAGGGTCAAGGCCCTTTTTACCACAGCAGGTAGCTTAGAAAGAAAGAGAGAAAGAGGAGTATAACGAGCACTAAAAGATGAATCGGCTGTTTTGGCCCCTTTTGAAATGTTAGTCTTTGAAAAAAAACTCTGTTTTAGGATTTTTTAAAGGGGATGTATCCTAATAAATTGTAAATTTATATATATATATATATATATATATATATATATATATATATATATATATATATACATATATATATATATATATATATATATATATATATATATATATATATATATATATATATATATATAGTTCTTCCAATATCAATTGCAGATTTTAAAAATCCTTGCCAACAATTTTGTTCCATTTACCACAGGCGTAGATACCTCATTTTATAAATTTATTATTTAGAGAAAGTATTCTTTAAGAAACAATCGATTAATTATAAATTGGACGGCATTAAACGCCGTTATTTAGTCCTACTTAGAACTTGGAAAAAAATCATTATTATACCTCCTTAACTTACTTCAACTGAATATTAAATTATAAAACGTAAATAGACGAGTAAAATGTACCTGTCTGTTAGGAAGTTTGGCTTAAACAGGGTACCAGACGTTAGCTTCTTTTATCCCATTCGTTTTTTTTTTCATTTCAAAGCAAAAACCATGAAAGAAAATAAGTTTTTTGCAAATAAAACAAAAGAAAAATAGACATTTTAATATCAAAGTATCTTCATAAATAATCATAGTAGTTAGAATCGTCATCAAATCGTCAAATAGAGTCATCATTTGATTGAATTATGATGGATTGTAAAGAGAGTGATACCACATACTTATCTTCTTCTTTGATAACATGTTCAACACAGTTTTTCGTGACTGTCAAATCATGTTTTATGTATATAAATTATGTGTCTGTTAGAACTTCGGTAGTCTTTTATCTGACGCAAATAATCTTGTCGCCATCGAACGATCATTGACGATTCGGTTATTGCCATACGTTTATTCCGTTTTTTATGCTTAAAACCACATGCTGACAAAACTTGACGCAATATTTCTAAACTGGTATAATTGTATTCTAGATAATCTGCTACCCATGAATTGTCCTACGTATAAAATCTTGAGTAGCTTTGATTTCAGTTTTTCTTTAAATGTTTTTCGGTTCTGTGATTGATCCACAGCAACTCCTTTCGTGTCTATTCGATAAATGGAAAATTTATTTACTCTAGTTAATCCAGCAATTCTTATTATGATTGCATCATCAGATGGCTGAATATTTTCCTTTTTTATACATTTGAATATATTTAAAATAACTTGCTCTTAAGAACGCCATATTTCTACTTATATAAAGAAATTTATGGATTAAATTAATCTCACCAAGCCACGACACTGCATGTATGCTTACGATTCGATGTTTTCATTGGTAAACAGTGGAGATGATGAATCCACGTGGACTGACGGTTTGTTAGATGTTTGCCGAATTTTATACGGGGAATGAACATTATTTTTCATTCCTTAATTTGGTATGAGTGCCGTGCGTATTTATGAAATATTGATTGTTCCTCGCATAATTGTCTTCATATTGGAAGAACTGTACGCGCCGACCGCGTAGGCGTTCTACGATAAATGCCGTCGAACGCATTGCGCCTAGCAGTGATTTTTTTGTTTCTATTTCAGCCTATGACTCGTCGATTTCTTTTTCACTTGAATCCTCAAAGTTCTACTCTGAAAATTTGAATCACTCTATACATTTTTTGGTATCCCACTATACTACACTCCATTCCGAAAGTGAGTAGAGTAATAAATCATAACCGCATAGATTATTTTTATTGCTTTTATCCACATAAATGTTCTACTTAATTTGAAGGCATGGATTATATTAGATTTGACTGGTTTTCTAAAAGCAAAATATCATTACTAATTAATACTATCATTTAATTGATTTTTCACAAGTGAATTTCCAATTTTTTTATAAACAATCTACAATATATACACATTGAAGTAACTATCCATTTTTATGTATTTTTAATTAATTTTGTATTGATCCGGTTGCGGAAACGCTGTGAATTATTACCCAGGCCTGCTGGTTATAAATAACATCCCCTATATCCATAGAGATAAAATGATGTATGTTTTATTTCATCAGATTTTAATTGAAATAAACAAAAAATTATTAGGCCTGCTCATATAGAGTGTTGTAAATGGCGAAGGTGCCGGCTTTACAATAAAATGTAAGTGAAAAAAATTCAACCATCAAAGACTAAATTTAACATTTTCAACATAAATACAGAACGTATCTCATAAATAATGTTGATTTCCATTGTGTATTGTACAGGGTGTTCCGGGACTTGATGCAAAAAATTCGGAATCGAATAGATGACGTGAAAATAATGTTGTGACATAAATAATTCTGAGTTACAGGCTTTTGAAGCTGCGAAATCAAAACTTACATACATAGATGTATTATAACATTTTCGCTGTAAAAAAACGTCGACCAAAGCAGTCAACATTAGGAGTGTTTTCTCACTGTTAGTTAAAAGTTGACTTGTAGTAAATTATGGAAAAATAAGTGAAAATGAATACCCAATATTATCCCATGTTTCAAATGAGACAAACTTCAGTACAGTACAATTAAATAGTGGAAGTTAACAGAGCAGTTATATTAACGATTTATTGTGATTTTAAAATGAGTTTGTCTACATTAAAAATGGGATGTTGAAATTTATTATAATGGAATTTCGAAATTCAATTTATTTTTTCCAATTTCTAACTCTATATCTTTATAAGTTTCGGATTATTTTTTAATTGAAGCAGCAGTATCTTCATTTGGCTTTATGCCTTTTTTAATTACGTCCAATATATTATTTGCTATGTCACTTAAAGGAAGTAGTCATCTACGTGTTTTTTCAAAATATTTGTTTGAATTTACATTTTTGTTTGCAACGTTACTATTTTTTGTGTTGTCAAAGTAAATTGATGAGCAATCCTTTTCTATTGAGTCTTATATTCAATAATATAATCTGCCGACTCTGGTTGGTCTACTACAGATATTTCTCCAGAATTTATTGGATGCTTGGCTTCTACAATACCTTCAATTCCGGTGAATGTAACCCTTCCCCTAACAGATACACCCCTATCTTCTAATGTTGTTAATTTTAAGTTGAATCGTGGGGCTCTCCACCTGTCGCTTTTCGACTTTTTTTTTCTTTATTTAGATCAAATAGAATTCTTCCATTTCTCGAATCTCCGTTATTATACATTTGTAATATACAAGGATGTATTGATATCTAGTTAGCCTAGACCAGTTCCATGCATAAAAAAAATATTGCGTTACCATAGCAACGAACAATAAATTATTAGAAGTGTCAGTGTAAAGTTTGACGTTAGAAAAGTAAACCAGAGTTACGCAATAAATTAAAAGAAAAAAGATGTCCAGCGAAATTGTGAAAATTGAAAAATTGGAGTATCGAGCCATCATCAAATACCTGTATTTAAAAGGGTTAAGAGGTGAGCAGATTTACGCGGATATGCTTAATACCCTTGGTGATCAATTTCCTTTGTATGCAACCGTGAAAAATTGGACTGCAAGCTTCAAAAGAGGTAAATTTTTCATTGAAGATGAGGACCGATCGGGAAGACCAGTTTCTGTGTCAATCCTCGAAAATATCGATGCAGTTCATGATATGATTTTATCAGACCGTCGAATTTGGCTAAAACGGGATACTGAATATTTCATACGAACGCGTTCATCATATAGTTCACGTCAATTTGGACATGAGAAAAATTGCTGCAAAATGGATCCCAAATGTTTGAATGTTGACCAAAAGCGTGCAAGTATAGTGCATCGCGTTCGATCTGTGCTCGATATGTAGACTTCTGTAGACTTCTTAAACCGAATTGTTACTATGGATGAGACTTGGGTACATTTCTACGATTCAGAAACAACAGCAACAATCGATGGAGTGGCGACACTCTGGTTCTCCAAGACCTAAGAAATTTCGTGTCCAAAAATCTGCTGGAAAAGTTCTTGCTTCAGTTTTTTGGGATTGCCATGGAGTAATCATCATTGATTTTTTGGATAAAGGTAGAACAATAACTGGAGATTACTATTCAACATTACTGACCACTCTACGGGAAAAAATTAAAGAGAAAAAACGCGGAAAGCTATCCAAAGGTGTTTTGTTTTTGTAGGACAACATCTCAGCAGACAAATCTCATGTTGCCATGCAAAAAATTCATGATTAAGGGTTTGAATTACTAGAACACCCCCCTTATTCACCATATTTGGCTCCGTCCGACTATTATCTCTTTTCTCAACTGAAAAAAAAAAGTTTAAAAGGTCGTGAATTTTCTTCCAACGAGGAGGTAATAAAAGCTGCGGTTAGGTTTACAGAGCAAGAAGAAACATTTTTTTTGAAAGGTCTAGAAACGTTGCAGGTTCGCTGTAATAAATGTATCCAATTAAGAGGATAATATGTTGAGTGATAAAATATTTTGACATTAATATTTTGTTTGGTTGTATAGTAGACTAAGAATTTTTCAATATATCCTCGTATACCTCAAACTGTGATTATTTTATTTCCACAAACGTTTCAGTCGGACTAAAGCTTCTATGCCACTATAAAATTTGATGCATATTTGGAGTCAAAATGTTTGTACACCCCCATTTCCTTTCATCGTCACTGTTCCATTTTTTCACCCTTATATCGGCCTTCAATTAGGCGAACAAAAAATAGTCAATCTCTTAGAAACCCCATTCTTATACAATAGCACAATAGCCATAATTTTTGCAACTGCTCGATTCAGTCAGAGTTATATGTCTTGTTAACGGTTGTTTTTGATTCTTTGAAGCCAATCAAAATGATTGATTACCAAAATATTGTAGCTACCACTTCATGGAATCTCTTTTGGATGTCGGTAGTTAAGGATCATAGTTTCATCAACCGTTACACTTTCTTGGTCCTCACGGCAAAGCTCTAAAAATCGCTCACAATATTCTACGTGGTGCTGCTTTGCACTACGTTGAGAATTCGAGGCACCCACCTTGCACTATTTTTTGTCATATTTGATTGCTCGTGTAGGATCCTTATAACACTTGTTTTGGAAATGCCAGTATGTGCTGCAATTTCTTTTGGTTTTGGACACTTAGAGTCACCACCACAGGACCTCCCGCAGGTCGGTCGTCTTCTATTGATTATCGTCCTCAGCGAAACTGATGGCCTCAAGTTACCGTAAACAACCTCCATGCTGTTTTTGATGATTATATTAATGTTAATCATTCTTTAAAATTAGAACAGCGCGAAACTCAATTTGACAAATTTTTCAAAACAACGTCGAGAGAATCAATATTGAGTCAAAAAAAAATAATCTTTCTTATTTAAGAACGAAACACACGTGCATAATTTCATTAATAATATATGTTTGGTTCAGTTGTGGCAACAGGAAGTATTTTTAGCGCTATTTATAAAAGTTATTTACCATTGCAGCGCCAGAGATCGTTTATCTTTATAGAGAGGCAAAGTTTATGTATTTTTGATGGGACCTCCAGATATACCGATTATAAATATACCGTCTACGATACGAGCTTTATAGTACAGTAGCTTACCCAACTGAAATCGCAAACTGCGGAGGTAAGATATAAATTAATGTACGAGAATAACCCTGAGAAAATGACAAAAAATTCCGCACCAATTCCGCACTTTTATGTACAAGCAGGCTCAAGACGGTAAATCCTATTACTTTCGAGTAGTTCGAGTTGGGCCTGTGGATATTGATCTTGAACTTCTGTAAGTTGTAGTGCTCGGGAAACACGTGCCTTCGGAGCTGATTCCGCAGACTTGTACTTTCCAAAGATAAGTCTTGCAAAAACAGTCAGGTTTATGTTCTAAGCTGTCCAAGTTAAATCTGGATCGTCTATAAGTCGAATTGCTTTCCTCTGTGTTGAGTCGAGCATCTTCAGAGTATGCTCCAAACGTGCGAGCAATATTCCAAAGATGGACGAAACTAAGCCTTGTAAAGGATTAGAAGCCGTTGCGGTGTATATAGCTTTTTGATCTTAAAAAGAGCTTCAAGTTTTTCTAAAGCTACCTTAGCTAATTTGGTGACATGACTATGGCAGGACATGTAGCTCCCAACCTCAACACCCAACGAGTGAATTTGTGGTGATGGTGATATTTTGTATTCATATAGGACCAAATCCTGAGTCGCAGTGCCAATCTTCTTTGTGAAAACTCTAGTCTGGATCCTTTTGCTCACTAATTTTAGAAGAATCATTTTTTCTGAAACTTTTAATTCGGAGCATGCTACCTGGTTTAATGATTTTTAATACAAATTATTACCTATTTTAATATTCTCATATATACATTTTCAAAGGTAATTTTGTTATTCATTGTTGTTTTCTTGTTTATAATTTATATTTAAATTTTATTTCATTTGTGTCTTCATTTTATTATTTGTATGTTTATTTCTTAGTTATTACAAGCTTTTGCTTCTATTTGTGCCCATAACATTTCATTCGGGTTTAGTTCGCAAATGATATGATGGAGATCTAACCACCGTCATTCCACGATTTTCTGCAATTTCTCAATCTCATATTTTTTTAATGAAGGGAACCAACACATAGACTAGATTTTTTTCTCACAGATGTTGTCTCTTCAAAAGCATATAATAAATAAGAGCCAAAAAATATTGGTCCACATTCTATGCAGATTGTCCAACAGAACTTAGGGTTAAAGGTTTAAAACGACTTATTTTGAATTCAAAAGTAGGAATACTGATACAGTTTCTTTGATCATTTTGACTATCTGTTTTAAGTCTAGTTTCTGCAATGAAAGTAATTGCTTCAGAATAGCAGATGTATAAAATTGCCGTTGTCTAAGGATACATCCAAATATTGAAATGTTATATATGATATTCATAATCATAACGACCTAAATTTAGTATGAACGTATCCATTTGAGAATTATTTTTTTGTCAAAGCACAAGCCAACAAAAAATCCTGGATAGATGATCGTCCGTAACGGCGACCTTTCAATAACATGAAAAGTGAGAATATGGAAAAAAGGGATAAACATAGTAGGGGGATCGAAACGGCACAGTAACAGCGGAACGCAGCAGTCGAACGATTTAGTGGGCAATAACGAATATAAAACGAAACAGGACGGATGAGTTTGTATTGGAAGGAAGGTTAAGACACTCCTCAGTATTTGGAACAGAAATACAGTACGTAAGGAGGTGCTATAAAAAATTACAATGAATGAAACTTATAAATGGCTCATATCAGCGAGCTACAAAAGGAAACGAATGTTATTCGACTTAAGAAACAAAGAAAATCTTGTCCATTCGAACATCAACTATTTTAGAAGTACCGTAATGTTTACAAGAAAATATACAAAGAAAAATACCTAGAAAATGGACCAATCGTCTTTCTTTGTGTCACAAAGATGCATCACGCCACTTGTTGCTTATAATTCGTCAGTTTTTGGCCACTAAAAATCTTTTTGTCTGTCTCATTCGCCAGATTTAGCACAACGCGACAAAAATACATGGAATGAAATAGTTAGCAGGCTCAAGACGGTAAACCCTATTACATTCGAGTAGTTCGAGTGGGCTTGCCGTGTAGAGATGCCTGTGGATATTGATCTTGATCTTCTGTATGTTGTAGTGCTCGGGAAACACGTACCTTGAGAGCTAATTCCGCAGACTTGCACTTCTACAAAGAGAAGAGTCTTGCAAAAACAGTTCTATGTCCTAAGTTGTCCGGCTGTCCAAGTAAACTCTGGATCACCTATCGAATTTTTGGAAGTACGTCGTGCATCCTTAGGGTATGCTTGAGAGCGGAGCACCAAACGTGCGAGCGATATTCCAAAGATGGACTATCATATCAACTATTTTAGAAGTGCCGTACCGTTTAGGAAACTATATACAAAGAAAAATACCTAGAAAATGGACCAATCGTCTTTCTTTGTGTCACAAAGATGCATCATGTCACTTGTTGCTTATAATTCGAGGGTTTTTGGCCACTAAAAATTTTTTTATCTGTCTCATTCGCCAGATTTAGCAGAACGCGGCAAAAATACATTAAATCAAATAAGCGAGTTTAAATAGGTGAAGCGTTGCAAAAAGGGGGAATTGAATCAATAAGAGAAGATCCACTTAAAGGAGCTCTAGATATTTAGATGTATCGCGTTCACAGCGATGTCAAAAGGTGGAGATTTCAGTATGACCCAAAGCCAGCAGTGGGTAGAAATTGGTGAAGAACGTTCAAGATGTCCAAGTCGCAACTGAAGACGATGTTGATCGTTTCTTTCGATATCCTCAGCATCATTAATCGTAAATATATTTCTGCGGGTTAAACTAGATAATAAAATTAAAAAATACTCAACACCCTGTAACGGCTGAGATTTAGCGTTTTCCGGGTGTGACACAAATTCGCAGACTTCTGAGAATGTACCTGCCCATTCCTCATTTATTATGCAATAGTTTTTGGCAAAAAAGGCATTCTAATGAAGTAGTATCGACTCCTAAGATGAAGTCACCCCTCAAAGAAACTAGAGGAGGTGAAAGAACATTTTACAGTTGCTCTAAATAATTTCAAACGATTACAAAGGTCTCTGTTCTTCTTATACTTCCTCATTAGTCGATGGTACACCCCATTTTCCAAAACACGGTACACACCACCTTCCCCGCAGGCAGGGTAAGCTTCGCTTTAACTGGCGCTCTTTTGCCTTCCTAGCTTTTACTCCGTAGACGCTCTCCGGAATATACCTAGTGGTGTACCCAAATCTCGACTCATACCGAATCGGGAGACACAACCAAAACTTCCCAGCGTGTGAATTTCTGCTCAAAAGTCAGTCAACCCACACATCTGCCTGAAATGTTGCAGTTGCAGTTGCAGTCGTTCATGAATTATTTTTTCAATACTACCTGATGCCCAATGTTTCAACGTTCTCATTAGTAACACTTGGGGCGCTACGCACGTGGCAAGTTTGCCACCACTTCTCGGCCTTTTTGCCAAAAGGCACTTTTATCCACATGAGTCTTGGAATGACACTCATCCCCAAATTTTCGATCAATTTCTGCGGATTCTACATCACTTTCAGACACTGGTACGTCGTTCTCGCTTTTAGCTATAGTACCTACATACTAAAAAGTGAGGTTACCAACCATTCTGATATCCAGTGCAGCCACTTTTACAACACTAAATTTTTCGCGCGTTTATTCAAAAATTGCAGTTTATATTTGAATAAAATAAATATTTCTAAAAAGATGCGAGCAAATCTTTCAAAATCATTGATACTTTCATAAATTGTAACCTTTAATATATTAATAGCAACAAAACCAGTGTTAACCAGTTGTTTATAAATGTATTTTATCGAATCCTATGTAGCCGTCATCCTTCTATGTATATTAACCCCAAATCGAGACTGCGCTTCTACCATTTCGCCCTGCCCTGGCCTGCTGCGTCTAGTAACGGCCGCTTGCGACTCGTTCGTATCTTTACTGCATATTCTGCAGAATTGTGTGCCGCGGCCGAGTTCCTTTGTTCCATTTGCGAACGACATTACTTTCCACAACCACTTTTGTCTCTCAGTATTTTCAGGAAGATTTCGTGTTGATATCTAGTTATCCGCGAGTGGTGTTTATGTGTAGTACAGTGACTTGATTATATTGTTTGTTTTGACTGACGTTTCCGGAGCTAGCGCTCCGTGCGTGGTTATGACGTTGATGTAAGTTTGTTAATAATTCAAATTTGGTTGTGGTATCTCGGAAGGAGAAATAAAGGGAAGGGTAGGGGGTTTGGTGGGATCGAATCACAAAATGGCCGGTGGCGCTCGATATTGTTGCAGTAAAACTGGGGGGAATTGAGCGTGTCTGGTTCGGTTATATAGGGAAACTCTTTGATGTTCCTGATGACGTTTTACTTTTTGTTGTTTCCTTCTATTCGTATACAGTACCGGTTTTTATCTTTTTAATTCGAAAATAAAACTTTTACTATTAATTATCTTATTGAAATTGAAAGACGATGATTTAAATCGTTCTAATTGAGTGTTACGACAGTATGGAAAAAGTATGGAGCAAATCGCATTTACATAGTGAGCTATAGAAAACACTTCACTCCAGCATTTCCTTCCAATCTTAGAATATTACCAAATATCGGATAGGACAATTTTCTGTAGTCCATTAATCAATGTAAACAGGGTGTTCCACGACGAGTTAAAAGTATCTGTATATGGCAAAAATGGCTCATTCTCAATTTGATAACGAAGAGCCATTTTAACGATTTTCGAAAGTATCAACAATTGACTAATGACAGTTAAATGAGGGTCATTTATTACAAAGCTTACTAAAACTTGTTAAAAAAGGCAATAATAATTTAAAACCTCAAATATCTCGAAAACGACTAAAAGTTGGAATAGGATTAGTAAATATAATTTGATTGGACTTTTTTTATAGACTTTGACAAGATAAAAAAAATCTTTTTTATTTCTTAGGTCAAAATAAAACCCCTGCATCTCTAAAAATTTACAAAAAACATTTAATATCTCGATAACGATAAGGTTTAGGTATAGGAAAGTATACATGAATTTGCCTTATATTTTACCCCTGAATGCATTAAAATAGAAAAAACTGGGTGGTTCTTTTAAAAAAATGAAGAAATTTTATATTTAAGAAGTTAAACTTTTAACACTTTTTATACACACCCTGTATAAAATGAAAACTTTTTTAACATATATTCAAATACGTCTGAACTTGCTAAAAGCAACCGAATAGAAACCATTTCCATATCTTCAAGGGTATCCTCGTAAAAAAATAATTTATAAGGGTCTGCAACGGTCAAATTTTTTTTCAAAAACATTAATAACTCAAAAAGTATCCATTTTTCGAAAAAAGTTTTTAGATAAAAGTATACTGAAACTTTAGGAAGATTACAAAAATGTATTAATATACAAGATGTTCCATTCAAAATAACCAAGTTACAGTCGACTTACGGTATAACTGGAAGTCGGCTATTTTAGTTAAAAAGATCGTATCCGAAAACCCAAACCTAGAAATTTTCATGATCTCAAAATAAACAGAATAGCATTTGTCTCGTAGTTTATGGTATTATTGCAATTGAATTCCATGATTGTAAACAGTGACTCATATTCATAATCCATGGATGTAAATGTAAATAACATTTATATAATTATAATGAATATATCTGCTTATAATTTCTAAATAGTTCAAGGAAAAAGGTGCAATTTTTTCTATAATGTTTTATCTATCGGTGGGGTTAATTTATATACAATGTCTTTCACGTACTTAAAATATTTAAACGAATTTCTCGAAAATTCTAGAAAATAAACAAAAGATATAAATGGAAAGACCTTCCTTCCTAGAAATTAGTTCTAAAAAAAATAACATAAACAACTCGCCGCTGTTTATACAAAAATGTCAAAGGTGCCGCCGCTTTCACCAAATTTTGGAATCCCATTTTAACCGGACAGGACTGGCTCAACGGACAATATCGTGGACGAATTCGTAGCAGTATGTTATTACGAACATTGTGTCAGCCATGTTATAGAGATATAGGGGTTTAAACATTGATTTTTAAACAACATTCATAAATAATTTTAATATGCAACTCACCAGAATAAATAGAGCTACTTCTCAAAAATCTAAATCAGAATCGGATTTAGAAGATGGACTGTTGCAATCAATATTCATAATTAGTTGCTTTATTGCAACTTCATTATTATTACTATTATACAGTTCTGAGAAAGATCTATTATTTGTTCGACACATTCTTTAAAAACATCATTATTCATGTCTTCATGGTATTCAAGTAATAAACCATCTTTAACAAAACCGTTTCTTTTATAGTTCGTTTCTTTCTATTAAAATAGTTTTTTTGGAATGAATTTTCCAACAAAAACCTATTTCTTTCAAAATTTTCCATAGTGTCCTTCGACTCAGTTCAGCTCAGATTTTCTATTTGATATTTTGGTGTTCCTACTTTACTCTCAATTAACTCGTAGATTTCTCAACACCAAGCGTACAACTAACTAATTCCATGATGTCATCAACCTTTTACTTAAATGTTTGTCTGTAAATGATTTAAAACAATTTTTTTCATTAACTGTTTGTGTTGATTGATTATGATATGGTATATTTTAACTAATACATTTATTTAATAACTAACAGTATCTAACAATGTCGGTACTGACAACCGACAACCTCTTGGTGACCATAGAACATATTTTTGACCACGACAAAACTGTCTCTTCTTGTTTATTATGCTAAATAAGATATTTATCCAAAATATTAGGTACCTTGATATTACTTAATTAAATATTATAGTTATAAAGTTTGTTATATTTAGTCTCGTGGTTAATCGACTCGGATTGCACGTTTTTTATTTATCGTGACCAACAATTAACCTCACTATTTTTAATGACCTTCTGATTCAATATCCCAAAATTGTATATTCGGTGAAATTTGTCCAAAAGACATTCTTGAAATTACAATAAAACGAAAACACGGGGTTTTTGAACACTCCAAAACTTTTTCTATTATTCTCTACAGCTTATGGTTATAAACGACCAATAAAAAACTGAAAACTTTTATTAAATCAGGTACATTTATGAATATTTAGATTATTTTCTAGTAATGTTCGAAATGACGGTTAGTTGAGTAAGTTTCATCACACTCTTGTACATAAAAATAGACTATATATAGTGCATTTTAAATAAAATGTGGCGTTTTTACTTTTTTTATTAAAATAAGGGACAGGAACATGGACAGTGAAGAATTACATACTTACAACTTATTTAAATAATGTACCAGACTTCTATCAATTTTACATTTTGTTCCTACTTTCTTGCATCTATAGTAAAAGGTCAAGGTCACTTCAAGGTTGAATTTAGAAAAATAACGCTGGGATAGTCAGGAAAGGTGAAATAATTTACAATACATTATGATAATATTGAAGAAAATAACTTTGAAAACATTAAAACGGAATAAATTGTGTCTATTTCAACGAGAATAACAACAACAAAATAATTCACTCAAATTAAAACTTGAGAACTTTTCGGAAACTATAATCAGGGTTCAGCTGATGACGTTCAAGATTTAGATCACAATTTCCGTAGTCGCGTTTCAATTTTTAAATTTCAAATTTAAAACAAAATCTACAAGAACTTTGGGTTTTTATCACGTTTTTGTGCGTTAATTCTTTTATGGTATTTATTTAGTTGTATAATAGATTCTAAATATTGAATAGTTGATATCGAGCATTTAACAACTATTTACCCCCTCACGCGGAGTTTGTACTAAAGTTTAATACTAATTTTTATTATGAAAGGGAATAGATGATTTTCAAAGTTTAAAAAACAAAAGAAAAATGAAACAACATGTCTGCTGATCACTGGTCTACCAGGGCAGATAGGATCAACCCACAGTTGCCAACCGTCCCGGATTTCCCGGGACGGTTCCGATTTCCATTAGCTTGTCCCATGTCCCGCGTCTGCTCCCAGGACACGACTTATCCCGGGCTGGGGAGTTTAGCAGTAAAATGTAATAGAAGAATTGATGCTTTGCTACTAAATCGAAATCACTTTTAATCTGCTCTCAGAAGAGGAAGGTTGAAAGAGTTCGTGGAGGAAGCTAATGGCGAGAGCTTGTTAAACTTATACCAATTAGGTGGTTGTCATTAAGTCCAACCCTTGAGGGAATTCTATAATTTGATCCTGATTCGTATTTTCTATCTTCGGGAAACGATTGCCCAAATGCGTTGAAACAACTACTGGGCTTAGAAGAGCGGACCAAGATCAACCAGAAACATTTGATGACTCGAAACCGATGTATATCTTCAATTTCTTGTCAATATATGCACACCAGAATAGAAGAACTGAATAGATTTCGTAAGGAAACTGAAAGAAGCGCTACTGAACCCTTTGCTACCATTGAAGGTTTAAAAGAACAATTTTTTTGTTCCAATCTGATGATTGCCAAGAATCAAACAGAGTTAGACGTTTTCCAAAGTGCATTTTACGATTTCCAAATATTTCATTACAACATTTGCCACTGTTTAGATAAGTATTTTTACTTTAGCGACGATAAATCTTGATTGAGTGATAGCTCTTTAAGACTTATAGAAGCTGTTACTGTAATGGGCACTGATAAAAAAATCTACGTAGATCATCTATTCGATAATTATTCTGTTATAGAATCAGTTTTTTCTGAAGTTAGCAAGCGATCAGCTTTGACAGTACTGGAGAATTTTGGCTAGCGCCAAAAAAGCGAATTTCGCCGTGATAGAAACCGTTGTGTCCTGCGTGTCCTTCCTTCTAATGTTTATGTCAATCATGCAGTCGAAAAAATTTACAAGTTCAAAAAACCTCTGCAGTGCAACTTTTCATAACTTTAAATTTGAGATGAGTTTCATTCTAATTCTGAACAAGACAAGGCTCACAGCCAAAAAATCAGTGAAAAAAGTAGTGACTGTTAATTTACGACTCGATCGAATTAACCCGATCATAGTTTCCAAAAAGTCCTTCGATACACAAATCCCCTTCCTGGGGAATGAGAACTTTTTTACTTTTACTTTTACAGTTAAGTAAGCATTTTTCCATATTATTTCCATATATTTCAGCCTGCCAAAAACTCGATTTTCTAGTCATTCTGACTAGACTGAGAATACATTTTATCAACTTTTAAAATAATACCCGCATATGTTTCTTCTCTTTTATCTGATACGCCGTGACGTTGCATCGTCTCCTTTTCGATGTACCCATTATCTCAAATGATGTTATTTATTATATCGAAACGGGTTTAAGAGAAATATCCATTACGCACATGTTTACGAGCCGTTCCAGTTAATGGACATCACGGGTGGATGGTCGATCGCCCAAAATTTGACACGGATTTTACAGTGTCGGACAAAATGGGCGGAAAGACATTAAATGGTGATAGATATTTACAATTTTGACGAAATCAGATAGTACGATTGATTCGTTCGTTTACCAATCGTTTCAATCATTGATAGTTAAAGTCTATTTATCGATGAAAAATAGTAAACCAACACACATTCACGCACAGTGCACGTGATCAGACTTAAAAACGCTAAAGCCGAGCATGTAACAAAACCGCAAGAAAAAATTGTGTACAATTCTTCAAATAGCGGTCTGTACTCATGAATGATTCGGTAGACAAGAAGATACACCCTAAATATTTGCCGTTTTGGAATTAAAGTCATCAACAGTTTTGTCATCATTTTATTCTTATAAATATTCACAATTATTTGATTTTCGCTAGCGTTCAAATGAAACTTTTTAGCTCTTTTCATATAAACAATTGCACTGCAATATGGCTTCTGCAGCAATGCGGCGCTCGTCCCTCCCGCGCGGCTTTTTATTTGTATCATATTATGGTGCCACTGATTTGGACCAATAACGAAGCCGCGCCGCGTTTCGCCCGGGATGTTCACGTGCTGATCATGCACTGATCATTGTTTTGGATTACTATTTTTCTTCGATAAATAAACTTTTGGTTTCAGCTCCATCTCATTATGTGTTTAGGGCACCGCCCATTTTACATGATCCTGTATATTTCGTTAAGAATTCCTTAAAATATACACTAACGGTGAATTTAATTCATTTAATTGACCTATTGAAAGAAAATAATCTTTAAAAATTCATTTTTGTATGGTTTTTGTGATATTCGAAAACAAACTTCGGAATCGTGATATTCTCATTTTATTTATCACATTATGCTCAAGATCCTCCTTTTTCGTTCTTATTCTTCGCCGTCAGAAGTAGTCGAGTCGGAGTTTTATCAGTTTTGCATAATAAACGTTTGTCAGCGGGGAAACGTTCACGTCTCACAAAGAACGATGTGTTTGGTTATGACGCTAACTTGTTTTTTTTGTTTGTCTTCGTGGGACTGACTATACTGATGCAATTTTCTTACCGCGACTATCGAAAATACGAATCTTTAAGGTTCTATCTCTAAGTTTCTGTTATAAATTACAAAATAGTTAACGAGGTTTGTTTGAAAAGTTTATATACTAAGCCCAGCGATTCTCTAACCTTTTTAATCCTTACAAATAATATTTACCGTCTTTTTGGTCATAATAGGATATGGCTTTATTGTTTTCCAAAATATTCCTCATTAAGATCAATAATCATTCTTATTGAGTGACCTCCAAAACATGTAATTTGAATACATCAACCACTTCTTCAGGTGTAGAAAAATGTTGGCCTCGCAATTTATTCTTGATCTGCTGGAATAAGAAGAAATCATTGGGTGCCAAACAAGTTAGGTTAGGTTAGGTTAGGTCTTTTGAAGTACCGCGATTGAATTTTTTCAGCATTTCTTTGCACAAATCGACATAAGCTTTTTTTGAGCGATTGTCAAATTATGCGGTATCCAAGGCGAACAAATATTTTTGACAGCCAAATGTTCATGCAATATTGAATGTAAGCGAGCGGAACTAATGACTAAGTATGCCTTAATATCTCTGTTCGTCACATGATGATCCTACAATATCAGTTTACGTATAGCATCGATATTTTCTAGCACAACAACCTATTTTGGACGATTTTCACGAAATTCATTCCGTAGCGAAGTGCAATCACAATGCAATTCGGATAATAAGCAAAAAAAAGTGGCTCGAGATAGTGCTTCATCGCCAAAAGTTGAAGCGAAGATAAAACTTTCAAGTTTCTGTCAATAACTCACTCGTATGGCAACACGTTCACCATTAAAAATTCACATCAGATGTCAAAACTTAAGTAGCAAATAGTAGTTAGAAAACAGGAAAGAGTTGCCAGAAGTCATATCTGGTCAGTACTGTGGGTGGTCAACTAACTCGAATACTATTTGTTAATTTCAACTGAAGTTTGATAAGGTGGGTTCTTTTGATTGAAAAAAACTATAATTTTCTTCAAATAATAAAAAGGGAGCGACCGTACTCTCTTTTTATTATTCTACTTCTTTAAAGATAGTCGGTGAAGACAATCCCATGCCTATTCCAAAAAAAGGGTCAACATCACTAACTTTTATTGGCAAGTAGGTATTAATAAGTCTTATGATATAATACACAGGCCTTCTGACCAGTCCAAACCTTCCTCTATCGTTCTTCACAGCTTATGGTCATAAAAGACCAATAAAACCCCAAAACCTTATATTAGCTCAGATATATATTCCCAAAAATTTTAGGAAATATTCAGATGGTAATAATATTTGAAATGACTGTACTAATTATTGGATTAGTTAGTAGGTTTTATTATTATCCCGTTTATAAAATAAACTATATAAAAAAACAAAAAATTTATAGGCATTTCAAAAGTGGTTTCTTCTACAATAATTGTAGTTTGACAGACGTGTTATTACTGTAATTAGATTACATAATATTTGACAAATAAATTATCCAGGATACCCCGTATTTCCTATCTTTTGGGTCAAGTTCTAAAAATTTCCTCTTCATTATTTAATATGTGATTAGAAAACCATCACTCAATATTCGATAAAAATCATTTCTGTTTGTTTCTCTCTCTCTCTCTCTCTTCGTGTCTCCGTTTACCCGCATGTAATGACCTTTATCTACCCGACCATATCACTATTAACCCGGCCGGTTGGTGTACAGCTAGAACACTCCTGCTTGGTTACGATTCATTGATCTCATCAATCTTTGGAAACCCGTTCATGGAACTTTTTTTCACAAGCGTATCCGCGTAGGAGGGTGACACGTTTTTGTTTATTTATAGATCTAATTTCATTTTATATCGATTATAATGAAGAAACAAAGTATATGAAGTAAAAAGAAATCCCAAAAAACTTTATTGAAATGACATAATATTGGACATTGTCTTTTACACTCTTATTAATACACTATTTCACACACTACACTTAACTAACTTATATAATTTACTGCTGCGCTAAACCAACTCGTTTATCTATTCAAACGAAGCTCTCAAAAATTCTAGAAAATAAAGAAACAAAAATAAATAAATAAATAGACCTTCCTAGAAATTAGTTCAAAAGAAACAATGTAAACAAATCGCCGCTATGATAAAAACTTATGTAAAAACAAACACCAAACGAATTCTGGGTATATAAAATGTATATCAAACGTGTCGCACCTTCGCCGAATGTTAGAATTCCAATAAAACCGGACAGGACCGACATCAGGGGCACAGTGTATTGGAAATGCCGAACGCACACTTTAACTAACGAGGTCGAAAAGAAAAATGGAAAAGATTTTTAGTAAATTTGTGATTGAAGCCAGAAAGTTTGGCTTACTAATAGATGAAAAGAAAACAAAATACATGGAGATGCGTAGTGCGAAATGGACAACAGCTGAAAAATAATATAACTTTGGGAAAATTTGATAATAACATCTAGAAACCTAGAAGAAAATGAAATGAATAAAAAAATATGAGGGCAAGAATCAGTCAATAGCAGTCAAAATTGTAACGGATGAAACCATTGTAAGACCAAATGCATCAGAAACATGGATGATGATAAAAAAGATGAGAATAAACTGGAAATATGGGAAAGAATCCTTAGGAATATATGTCTCGGTATTAAAATGGCAAAAGTTATCTGAAGAAGAAGCCTAAATAGTTCGACCACAAACAGCGAGATGGTTAGGACAAATTTCAGAATTGTGAGAATTGTGCTGGAGAGAAAAGAAGAACCGAAGAAAGTGGAGAAGACTAGTGAAAACGCTTGAAGCCAAAGGTCTAGAAATTGTCATTCTCATCATCTAAAGCCTAAAAAAGCAAAAAACCTTAAATTAGACCCGAGTCAGGTGCGATCAATCTGAGTAACCAAATCATTTTAAACCAAATTTTTTGCCACTGTGTTCTAAAAGAATTATATTGAATAGAATAAAAAATAAGAATAATATCGTTCTTTACAATTTTATTGCAACCGGTTTATGAATCTAAGGAACGTGGTAATAGGAGGGAAACCTAGTTAATTCCACTGGTCTCTGAGACTTTTGCACAACCTTTTCACTTAGCATTATAGTTTGTTTTGTACTTTAACTTCCTTAGGTATTAAGTGAGCTCTTGGTAACACATAATTCAATAAGCCCAAAATATAACTAGGTAAAGCTTGCCTTTTCTTTCACAATAAAAATCAATCAGTACTTCATTGGAGCCAAATATCTTTCTTTGTAGCACTCTTTCAACATTTACATAGAACTAGCAATACCTTGAAGATAGATCTTGAGAATATTCTTGTCTACAGCACGTTGGTTGGTCAAGAAATTTTATTATGTTCAGACAACCACGGTTTTCAACATTTGATGTAATAGAATTTTGTTTGTATGCTTTGCATCTCAAAATACTATGCTTCAATCTTGTTTGAAGTTCCAATTTATAATCGTTTTCACTGGCTGCTATCCACTAAGCCTATGATGTCTTTTCATTAATACTTCTATTAAAAAAGGAAGCAATTTAATGAATTCCGATAGGCCTAATTTCATCAGCTATGTCGGTTCTGGACCGGAACTACATCATAAGGAGTGGAGTGTTATCAATGTCAACGGAAGTGACGTTATCCGACATATCGGCCATGTTGAATATCAACTGTCATCTGTCGTGTATTCTATGTCATCTGTTATTTTCGTTATCTGTCAACTGTCGTATGTGATATGTCATCTATCGTTACCGCGTGACCCGTGATTTATATGATTATAGTTTCTGTCGTTTGTGCTGTGTTGTCTATGATCGCTTCTGTCGTGATATCTATGATCTACCCGTCACGTGTCAAGTTTCTTGTGTGCTGTCAACTTTCCTGTTGTCTATGTCTATCATGTCCGTCATCTGACGTGTATGCGATGGTGTTTATGTGTCATCGTGACGTCGTAAAACTCTGTATGATATATATTCGTTTTTTTATTGAATAATTTCGTCTGAGCGGAGGTTTTATCCTACGAATGCATGGTCGTTCCTTTTGTATTATCATCACCCAACTACATAGTCTACGTAGACCCAAATTTATAACTTTGTGAATTGAAATATGCATATGAGGTGTTCTGGATCGCCAGCCTTCTTTTTAAAAAAAGCAGTCTGGACCATTGCTGCATGAAACTCAATCAAATTGCTTCCACTCCAGAATGTTTTTAAGATCGGTATTGATGGTACTGATCTATTGCTGCCTACGGAATTGGGTGTTAACAGTGTGAGATATCGTCGGCAGGTTTCTACTTTTGTTGAATAGATCGTTGATGTACAGGAGAAAGAAAGTAGGTAACAAGATGCATCTCTGGTGAACACCTGCGGCCACAATAATGTCTTAACAATGCAGGAATTTCATATTTATCGCACTCCATACCAGTTCTTATACAAATGCACTGCGTCGTACTGTGCTTTTCATACAATTAGATACTAGTAACGACATGTTTAAATTGAGGCGTAGCAATTTTCATATATGAAAACCCTCTATACTTTTTAAAATTTTATATTACAGACAATAGTTCTCGCTTTCTTAAGCAAATCACTTTAATATATTTTGGTATTCGGAAAAGGTAATTGGATAAGTTTCTAATTACGATATTTTCGATCATAACCTCATTTTAATCCAAAAAGTATCAAGTTAATAATGTCACGATTCCAAAATTGTTTTCCGTTGACTCATTCTATAGTTTAATATTCCGAATACACGCCTTTAAACTCCTTAGCGACTTCAGAAACGATCCTGTATCCATACAACTCTAGACGCTGCTTATTTACGAAAGAGAATTACGAAGAGCAATAATTTATTTCTCTCTCACTCTATGCCTTCTCTTTTGAGTTCGTATCGACGACGACAACGACGCCATTAAAGACTCAAAGATTATGAAGAAGCAGAATAAAAACGAAATTGATAGAAAGGAATTGGAGCGTGAAATTTGTTTTTCTATAGTTAAGGAGCTGAAAAAAATAGAAGTACGTATTCTAATATTATTTGTTTGAAGTACATAATTGTTATATTTTTATAACAATTATGACAATTATGAATGAAATTCTTATTATTAAAACTTGTACTCCTTTGTCAGCTTGTTTATTGGTGGTCGGGGGCGTATTTGCACTATAACCCCGCATTTGTTATATAATATATAGTTTAATAGTTTTAAAATGAGTTGTAAAAGCTATTCTACTTACCAAACGAAAATAATAATCCAATTTGAATAGTTGTTTAACTTGATATAAAATAAAATTCGTCGAATCACCGATTCGGTTGTCATTTCTATATATATCTGTTATAGTAGTCAATACGAGTTTATATCTTCAAATATTTTATTGAACATCATTCATCATCATTCCTTGTCATACACCACTGCAATCCGACTCCGGTCCGATATTGCTCCAAAAAATGGATCCTTGCGGCACACATGTCCTACACGCTCCCGAGTTATTTCCGATTTTCAACTCCGGTTCGATACTATCGCCACTCTCGCTAGTATCGATGCAATTAAAATCGTGAAAGATTCTTTGCCCAAAATGTTTAACTGCGATTTAGTCATGGTGATACTTTGTTTAGAAGAGGAAGATGCAGAGAACTGGAAAGATATATGGATAACAGAGAAAAACGCGGTTTTTGGGTACATTCAGTTTGGAAAAGAAGATCCGTAGAAGCACAAAAATATTATTACAAATTCCTCCTGACATGCGTCATGCAGCAGTTAAACGAATATATTGCATGATCGGATTATTCATGATCGAAGTTGTGTAGGAGTGGGATTGGACATATGTCGGTGTGAACTACGATGTTCAAACTCAGTATCACTCCACTCTTAGACACTCGTGCGACCGTATGATCGTAGTCCGACAAGAAGGATACATGATAGGTATTTTCCGGCGTTAAGTAGGAGTACAAAATGTCCCTTTATCTCCCACTCTTCTACGTTACAGAGTTTTGTTGCCGCCAGTGACTCAATGTGATTGCCACGAGCAATTCGGTTCAAAGTTTTCTGAACGATTAACACTAAGATGATTATAGTTCACACCAGGTATTACGTCAATTTTTTTGTACGCCGACCACTTGTCACACATAATAGTTGTTCCTGGATTGATGCGCTAACGTACTACTACATTTAACAATGTTCCAGCAGAGCGACCCTGGAAATTGTACAAAAAACACTTCTTACGGTTATGAAAAATGATTTTTCTTCATTGTATTCTCCTTACACTAAGAATATGTGGAAAACACTACAATATCATGTGGAAGTTTTATTTCATTTTGGGTTTTAAGTCCCATGTTCCTCTGAGCATTTTTAGCATTTGTTGAAAGCAATTTGTGCCTTATGACTCATCCTTTGAAGGTGTTTTTTCAGCCAGTCTCTGATCCAAAGTCACCCGGAGATATGGCAAAAAAAGTTGACACTCAGAGTTGTAAAATTTCTATTTCAATTACATCACAGAATTATGTTGATAATTAATAAAAATCCTATTTTGGATTTATATTACTACGAAATAAATGAAAAAGCCATGGCAAAAGTACTTCGTTCTGTTTGTGTAATCTTTCTCACGAGTCGGAACGTGACTAGCAAATCAATGCTAGACTATAAAATATAAACAGACCAGAACTTATACAGAGACGGATCCACCATCGTAACTCAACAAATTGAAGGGCTAAAAATTAATTGCCATAGAAAAAGGTTTACCAAATTTTTATACGGGAAATAAAATATTATGTAGTCGTAGAAATAAAGCGAACAGTATCTTTTTTATGTAAGAAGCAAACACTAGTGGATTAGCCCTATTGCACTATATATACATCGAAGATTAAACTACGTCGCGGGAGTTGAATCTCTGGAAACGGTGTAGCTTCGCTGGGATCTCGTCGTTCGAGATCTGATCACGACAATTACAAAAGTTTCGCCTGGGCTTGTATAACTATAGAACAGTGAGTAGGTAGAAAGATACAGTTATATTGGTTTTTCCTAAATATTGTATCAGATATATTGGATATATTTAATTGTATGCTATTAGGACATTAAAAAGGGATTTCCTAGGTCATATATCAGTCAGCCAGTGGTTCAAGGATTATTGTTTTGTCGAAGAAGTTGTTCGGAGGAGAATTGTGAATCAGTATTATGTATTTTTAAATACGAGGGCACGTGGCTATAAAATTAATCCACTGCCTACACAAATTATTGCCTACAAAAGACCACTAAATGAAGCTTTTAAAATAATAAAATATTTTTCAACGCCGGACCTGAACACAATTGCCCGGTTGCCTTATATAGATAGTCCTCTCATGTTTATCTTCTTTTTTGCTTCTTTTTCTCGTCTTCTTTAACCGAGTTGTGAATGGCCTTCTTGATGAACGTGAATTGAAAATTAGACGCATTGTTTACCAAATACGGAAACATTCTCTTTGACTTTCAGACTCGGAATTGAAACAATTCAACTTTATTATTCACGGAGTTAAGTTGGTTTCTTGACTGGAAGCTAAATGGGAATATACGATAGAATGAAATAAAATGAGTTTTGGAAACTTTTTGATGTTTCACATCTTTCCAATTGAGTTAATTACAGTAAAGAAATTGTATTCAGTTTTGTTCATTATTATACAGAAATCGCAACGTTGAATTAAAGAAAAGTCGCATACTACGAGACTGGTAAATTTTCGACTTAAAAACGACATTTTTTGACCAAACCAGAGGTATGGTATGATGAGGTAATGTTCTCATTTGATGGAAATACCTCTCTCGCAAATGAAAATTTAAGGTTATAAAAAAGGAAAAGTCGTTGGGCGCTGTAATTGATGAATACGACGGGTGATCGTAATCGTGAATATTAGTCAAGACGATCACAGAAGTGTGACAAATAAACTATATTTGTTTTTTATTTTACTATTGCTATATTATTGTTAAGGGAAAATCCATTAAAAGAGTAGGACACTGCTTTCAGATGGAGTCCAAAGATCTCCAAACCATCACAGAGACTCCCTGTTTACTGTCGGGATCACACATAGACCTAACATCCATTCTTCCCTTGACCTGCGCACAAACACTCTTCTCTGACACCCACAAACCTCAAACTTTGATTCATCATTCCATAAAACTCGCTCCCACTCTTCATGCCTCTAATTTTTAGGGTCCTTGCCTATTGCAACCTCTTATTTTATTTACTGATCAATATAATACGTTTATCTTCAGCGGTTGTGGTTTCTGAGGCCTACCTGAACGTTTTCTGTAACTAAAGCCTCTGGGGATTTCTTTTGCCTAGACTAAGAAGACTTGTGATTAATACACGATAGTTTCTTGGTTTAACACATTTTAAAACTTATAAGTCTGAATTTGCAAGATCGAATTACGTGCTAGGGTAAAAACCGAGTTTAGTACTTTTTGCTCCTTTGACAACCGTTCTCACTTACATACATGGTGTGACGGCATAAGCATCAAGTTTAACACCAATGCGATAGAGCGACAGTTTAAGCGAGGGTCAAGGGTACTATGCTAAGGTTGAAGGTCGATGATCCCCGTTTTTTCTGTACGTTTAGGCATCCCGTCGAAGCAAACTTGACTTGAGTAATGAAAATGATAAAATGGCGATAGATTTTTAGAAAAAGTAATGATATGAGCATTATAAGCAATTATTTTGACTGTAAGCCCATTCATGAAGAAACCTGAATCTCTGCGGATGGCCGAATATAAAACCAAAACGACCATGTACTAGTGGAAAGAAAGCATTCAAAATTGAGCGCCAGAAAAGCGTACGCGGGCTCAGATCACGGTATGGGCTCAAGAAAACTTCAGGATCTGGTAAAATATGACGCAAGTTTCTTAAAGGATGAAAGTGTGAAGGCGAAGTTTGAGAATACTATGACCATAAATTTGGAAAACAAACAAACATGTGATGATTTCGGAACAGGGATCGAGAAAACAAAAAAGAATGTGACACAGCACTAACTAAGAGATTGATAAAGAAGACAAAAAAGAATGGTTTGATGAAAACTGCGAACAGGTATTAAAAAACCAAACAAAATAGAGAATGTTGAAAGACCCAAATGACAAATTAAAACAGGAGTAGGCTCAGGAAAAGAAAAAAGTACAGAAAATACAGAAATCGAAAGAATCTGAGGACAAACAGAAAAAAATTGAAGAACATTACATAAACAGAAACGATATAAATGTTTGTCGAGAGACAAAAAGAAGTAAAATACCAATCACGACCTGACATAAATTCTGTGATCAAGACTATACTATATCCATAGGAAAATAAAAATTTTCTTTTCCCATAGGGACAAGAAAAACTGGACAGGGGGCGAAATGATAAAGCAGGATAGAAGACAATGAAAGAACCTGTCTCCGTAGAAGAAACACCATCGAAAATAAAAGTAGAAGTGGTAAATAATATTAAAGGCCTGTAGGAATGGGATTCCAACAGAGGTTATAAAGGATAGTGGCCGATGAATATCTAATTTGATTAAAAATATATAGGAACAAGAGCAGATGCCAAACCAATGAGATAAGTCAATAATTTGCCCAATACATAAAAAGGGGACTGTGGGAATTAAAGGTATATCACGTGATTGGATGTCGTATACAAAGTCCTACCCAGAATCGTAAGAAATAGGTTGGGGCTTTAAAAAGGGGAAGTCAACTAGTGATTAAATTTTTACTTTGAAGGCAATCCAGAACACTAGCTATGACCAAGGAAATTTTTTTACTAGTTGGGTATATAGAGTTCATCCTCTAGCGAATGGCGACCACGACTGAAACTAGCGAAACACGATCTATCAAAAGTCTAAGCGAGTAGATAGTCACACGCTGTTGGTTTTATCCAAAGTCTAAAGTCACATGGATGACCCATCAATTCGATGTTTTGACTGTTATAAATGTCTTTGTTTGAACTGATGTGTGAGAGTTCGTAATGTCGTGGTGGAGAATGATTCATCTTCTGCGATTGGTTTCCCTGAATTTTTAGAACACATGTGGCAATCAAATGTTGGTTTATCAATCCAAATTGACAATTTCTACGTTCCTGTACTGGAATTGTGGCGATATGTTCAGTTATTCCGAAAAAACATGCGACCATTTGCATTACTTCAGTTGGATTTCGTTCTTCTTTAAAAACTCTTACAGTCGATTGTTGTTCAGTATCGGACGACAATGTTCGCGATTTAATTCCATTTTTTACCCAGATGAATGTTTCAAGAATCTCTATATAACCCAAACAACAACTCGTATGACAACACATTTTGAGTACGGTCACCATTAAAAATGTCAAACTTTATGATGACAATGTCAGATTTGTCATATTCATATCGGTGTTGCCATAAGTCAGTTTATTTCACTATTTTAATATGTACAGATGTGTTGATGGTTGCATTTAGATTGTGTGAGTCTGAGATAGAGCTCTTACGTATTTAGTCCATTAACTTATCTTTCTAACTTTCCTAAAAAGGATACAGATAGAAATTTATGAATCCTGGTGAATCTACTCAGGATAATAAGATATTTTGATCGAATTTTTGAATCTTCGCCAGTTTTTGCAAATGTACAAACTTTACACTAAATCCGATCGTTCAAAGTAGGGCAAAATTGAGGCAAATAAGTCATTATGAACACACAGCTTGCACTACCACTACACCCACAATTACACTGTCTGACGCGCGTTTCGATAACCAAGTTATCGTCTTCAGAGACTTAAGATAACTCACTAACGATTCCAAAAATTTCAATTTAGCAAAAAAGTCACTTACATACTTACAGGTGAAACCAGTAAAAGCATGTTAAAAAGTGTATAAATCCTAAATTCTTTATATCTCATGTCTTTGTTAAAAGTCTGGTGCATCGGCATAGTTCCGCCACTGATCATCTCTCTTTTTTTTTTGCTTTGCTCAGGATATTTAAAACCCTCTCGTAAATTGCGATGTTAAATAAGAGTGATGTTTTTAGGGTTGCACGAGTTAAAATTCCCATCTTTATTCCTAAAATTCTTGGAATCTAATCCCACAAAAGGTAATTATTTTTCCGTTCCCTTTTCTCTTTTTCTTTCATCAGTAATTTCGAACAAACCACCTGCTGGTCTCCGCCGTATATTTCGCTCTCTCTCCAAATGAAATCGTTTCATTTTTTATTTCGTTTGTTTGTATTATCCGTGACTTTGATTTTTTGAACCAATGACATGGAAAATTTTTAATTAAATGTTAGTAATCTTTTCATTAAACTTTTATTAAATAGTATAGGACGCAAAGGCAAAAAATAGCCACCTTCTTATTAAGATGCATTTTGATAAAGAAAATTGTTTCCCAGAAAGGCGGAAGGCAAAAAAACTATTGATAAAAAATAAGGTAATGCATTTTTTGACTGTTCTTATAGAATGAAATTTTATCAAATTTAATTAAATTAGTCGTTTTCTCGCAAAACACGATTGGGACCCATGATGTTAGATTGCCTTCTTATTGCTGCACTACAGGAATACAAACTTTGTTGAAAATCATTGTAGAGACATGCAAAGTAAGTAACTGTGGTTACATTAATCTTGTATCTCGTTAAACTTTGATTGGGAATTTCGAAGAAACTTATTGGAACAAAAAAATTTTGAATTGCGCTACAAAAACGTATTTTTGAAGGTGCCTAACATTTTTTTGTGAAATCCTAGCTTCCAATAATAATTAATTTATAATCACGCCATCAGAAAGTTTCAAACAGGAGCTTGAACTTCACTTTTTATGTAAAACGCATAACAAAAATTACTTTGAACTTTTACTGTTCGGAAAACTCATTTTTTCATGTCTCCGATAAGTGAGAACCGTTTAATTGGGGTTAATTTATAAAAACATCCCGTAAAATGATCTAGTTGTCAATCACCACATAACCCCATTTCACTTTACAAACAATATTACTCATGATGTAAAGACTACAAGGTGTGTCCTTACCGAAGACCAGAAGACCAATTTACAACCTCTACTGCGCAGTCCCACTTTCCGCCACATTGGCTGTCACCAGCTGACTGATTCATATTTATTTACATTGAGTATATAGAGTAGTTATTGAAATTAAAATGCCTTCTTGTTCTGTACCTTCATGCACAAATAATAATACGAATTATAGATGTAAAGATATTAGTTTCCATAAATTTCCTACAAAAGAGATTAAATTACCTAACGAATGAAAAAAGTTTATGGAGAAAGACAACTTAACCTCCAACACGGTAAGTGTTTACAAGTTTATCGTATATTTTTTTTTGCTGGGTGATTTAACATTGATCATATATTTATTGTTTGAATAGCGAATCATTCGTTCGAATCATTTTAAAAAAAGTTGCTACGTGTAAAAGCCCGAGCACTTGATTAAAAAAAATAGCAGAAATGCTGTATCACCATAAACTATTCGTAGTTTGACTTGCTGCATACTATATGTTTGGTTATGTTAACCAAAGTTTTACAATTCGTTTTATTAATAAATTGTTAAAAACACACGATGTATTTTATTTATTATCTAATTCTCCTTGTTAAACGGAAAAATTTATAATATACATTCTTTTCATGGCAAAAAGTTTTGCAATCTATTTAAAACTATTGAATTCACATTAATTTGAGAATTTTTTTTATTGAAATAACAACCAAGCCCAATTTACCATATGCTGAATTAGTTTTTCATAGTTTTGTATCACATTCACTACTCAATGTTTCGTTTATAACAGTCTTAAAACGATAAGATTCAAATTCCCGCATTGAATCGTTAGGCCAGAAGAACAATATGACCGATAGTGGGACAGGTCTCTCGTTGGCTGTGGCTATCCGGCTGCGCAAGAACACACCTTGTAGTCTTTACATCATGATATTACTATTAATTTTTGTAACCATTACAAATAAGAATTACAGTGGATATTTAATTAATGAAAATGAAAATAGAAAAATTAAAAAAAAAGTTATTTGCTTTGTGGGATAGTGGGAAAATATTGTACATAACTCGCTGGAAAGAGATAAACACACTCATTATGGGTGTTTCAAAAATTTCGCATGTGATTGTTTGGTGATTTTAATCGATTTTTTTCGCTTAATGCAGTGATATACCTCGCATGCAAACGTTTTGAAACACCCGATATGCGGGGAGTATACGTCACATTTTGAATAAGGCAATTAGAAAACAGCTGATCTACGTTAAACTTGCGGCCGTGGGGTAAAGAATTTATTTTCTCGTATGTACCCGTGTTACCGTTTTGTGATTTTTCCGCTAGTGAGAGTTGTTTTTTATTGTTTTTATAGTTATATGGTGCTTAAAAGGCTCCATAGAGAGTTTTTAGTTTTGTTTACCCCACGGCAGCCATCTTTAAATAGGTAACATCTGATTTTGACAGTTTGTTAGATTGCCAACTGATAATTATACTATTATTTCCAGAATCGATCACCATCTGTGACGTATTCTGTGAGCTCGAGAAAGCCTAGATCGGGTAGGACTGCAGTTCCAGATCCGGGGATCGCTCCAGAACCACCTGATAAAGGTAAGTAAAAAAAATTTATCCAATTTCTTTCAAATTCAAACTCTGAACCAATGACCTTAAATTAGTTATCTATGTACGTCTTCTTTTTGTTGTTACTTCGTTTTTTCTTTATTAACATTAACATTGTTTTTTCGTTTTCAATAATATAGTTAAAAATATTTTTTCCTCAAGCACGTGTTATCTATTGATTTACCACTTTAATTATTGTTGCGCACATATTTTTATACCTTTACTTGTTTTATAAATACAAAATTCAAAGGAAGAATGATTTATTTTTCTGCAATTGCCATCCCTTAATGTATTATTCGATGCAATCAACGTATATATACCAAACAAGGTTACGAAACCTCTGTATTGCACCCCAAATCGAGAACTACCAACAACCAGTTAGTCAATTACTTTGGTGATACGGCCATTTTTGCACGTGTACAACTAACATCAAAGGAAACTTGATTAAAGTCGATGTGCTTTAATTAAACGGGCACATACAAGCTTAATAAGGTACGAGAAACAGTGACGTAGTTGAAATTTTGCCAATAATAGAGAAAACAAAACCAAAATAATTTCTAGGAAGATAAACAGATCTATAATCTAGAAAATAAGGTTCTGAAAACATGAAGATTTTTATCGGCAAAGCTATCAGTTGGAAATCATGATTGCGCCAGAAGTTGTTACGCAGAACTGATGAGACGCAAAAACTTCGAAACTAGTTAGCGGTCGCGACCCTCTCTTTGCAATTACGAACCATTAGGGATGTTGGTTCCTACAAAATTGTCGAGGACAGATGTAAATTGGACATGAAGGTAATCCCTTTATCTGTATTTCGAAAAGGTTCGCTACTAATAACATGTTTATTAGTCGGAGGCATTTTCTTGACTACCTACCTGCATCTGTAGGTACGGAACAATATATGTCTTCATGGAAAAGAATTTTTCCGCTGCTACAGAAAAAGTTAGCGACTGTCAGCTGTTTAGCCTGTGATATCTACCTAGACACATCACTGGAGCCGTGTCCTTCGTTTTTATAGGGGCTGTTTGTGCGGCTCCTACCTCTTTCTTAAAGTTAAAAATGCATTAAAAGAAGCAAGATTTGAGTTTGTCGAAGCTGTATATAAAAGCAGCGCCTATCTCTTGAAGGAACTGACTTATTTCCTGCACTGTTTCGTACAATGGAAGATTCGCATGGAACGATGTAGGAATAGAGGAGGGGTATATATAGAAAGTGGTAATAAATATAAATAATATCAAAATCATCATCAATATCAAAAAATATTGTATACCACTCTCTTTATTTAATAGCTACACCTCGTACTTGCAAAATACGTCGAATTGAGGAATTTATGAGAAAATATAGGAAAATAGTTGATAGACTTTCGATTGGTGACATGAGAAGAAAAAAAGTGATGCTTTTTATCCTCATTTTCCGGACTATTTGGGATGAATCGTTCTCTGTGTCTAAATGACCTTCATTTGACTTTGTCAAAGTGCCGTTTTCTTAGTCATAACAACACGAAGCTCATCATCACCACGATTGATCTTAGTGGGAGGGGATGCTTCTATTTTACGACAAAGTCTCCAGTCTAGTCTTTTTATTTCTTTTTTAGCCATAAAAAAATTGTCAAATGATACACATGTGGGCGGGTTGATTTCTTTTTATTGTTTGTTTTGCTTAATATGTATGTTAATGTTTGTCTGTTTGGAATATTTTCTATCTTTTTATGTTTGTAGGAGGTTGAATGGAGATCGTTAACAATTTTTTACTCTAATTTGTCTAACGTAGACGGTGAATGACAGGTGATTATATTCGAGTTCCAAAATTGCGTAGGAAGTTTATTTCTAATACTAGCTCAACCAGCATCGCCCACGTTGCCTATCATAGTGTAAACTTAATAATACACTTTTTTTATATAGTCTATTCAATTAGTGGTCGACACAAATTACCTGACAAAAAGCAATACCAATAAATTTGTTTCTATATAAGAACTGTTTATAAACAGTTTGCTCAATAAAACAATAATCCTTCGACCCTGGGAATCTCTTCTTTTGGAAACTTCAGTTTCCTTTCTTTTATACCTCATAGAATGCAATTAAACTAATACTTGCCGATATACGTCGTACACGTTTTAGGAATACCAACATAACTACATTTCTCTACTTTATACACCCCCTTATATTCCTTCTTTACACAAACCCAGGCGAGACGTTTTGGATTGAAGACACTCACATATGAGGTTTAACCTTATTTTGATTGCTTTCTTCTTCTTGTGGTACCTCTCCGTGACGAATGTTGGCGTTCATCATGGCAATCTTTATACTGTCAGCAGCAATATGAAAGAGTTAACGGGATATTTCATTGAACCAATTCGTAAGGTTAATCTTCTTCCTGAACCCTATATTTTGCTCTACAGGATCATTTGGAGCAGTGTTGTACATCTAGATTTGTTTTGTATTATGTGGCCGAAATACTATAGTTTGCGAGTTTTCATGGTTATCATTACTTCTCGTTCTTTTTTCGTTCTTATGAAGACTAATTTGTTACCCGGACCAGTCCAGGGGATTCTGAGTATTCATCTATAAAGCCACGATTCGAATGCTTATAATTTTTTGCTCAAATCTTGGTTCCATAAAACAGGACAGATAAGACATACCATTCTTATTTTTATTTCAAAAGCGAGAAATGCCCTTATTTGATCCTGTTGATCCAACTCTCGTTTATAATAGTACCAAGGTATTTATTTTGATGGACTTTTTCTAATGGAAATTGATTGATATGTGACTGTGACATTAATATTCAGACTTCGTGAATCTTCTGTATTGTCAGCAAATTCAATGGTATCATCTGCATATATGATGTTGCTTAGCCTGTATCCATTTAGCAGTATACCTTTTCCAGTCTCACTCAACGAAGCGGCAGAATTCGTAGATTCAATCACCTTCCTGACTAAGAGAAGAGAGCGTCAAATTGCCGAGACGTCCATCGCTGGCACGCTGGAGAAAAAATTTGATAAATTTTCTTTCGTTTTAAATGGAAAAATCGGGTCATCGGCTCGTCCACATAATATCGAAAACTCACAAAATCGTCAAAATTATGGCGATATCTGCTGGTACCACACGAGAAAGTGCAGATCACCTTGGAAAATTCGTAAAACGCACACGTCGATCTTTAATGGCCACTCGCTTCTTCGTTAAAGATCGAGGAACAAAGAAAAAATACTCACCTTCACGATCGTTGCACTAAATCCAATATACAGTTCAATAGACGATCTAATTTACAGCCTCCTACGATTCTAAGGTTTGCGCTTTAGCTCCAATAGAGGTTTCCTATTATTCTAAGGCACTTAAGTGTTAATTCCTTTTTCTTTGAGTATCTCCATCATTATTTCATGTTTCATTCGATGGAATACCTTTAAATAGTTCATCAAACGTCGAAACTCACGTCTCTGCATCTTTGTATCAAGCCCTGTAATGAGAAAAAGGCTTCCCTTGTACCAAGAGCATTAATAAACCCGAATTTTTTGGGAGATATTTGGTTCGTTCTCACGTAATTTGTGAATTATCCTGTTGATTCATAAGACTATTCTTATGTTATTCTTCGAATTTCTTAACGTATGGCTTCTTAGGAAGCATTAAATTACAGGAACTTTGCTTTTACTTATATTGCTTGGCGAGCTAAACTAATGAACCATAAACAATAAAAAAACTGTTAAATGTTAAATAGAACACGTGTTTCGAACTTAAAGTTTTGAACTTATCATCAAAATACTCTGTACGTATGCCTACCGAAATTACAATATGATTAATAATGCGTCTAGCGTGGTATTATGTTACATGAATCGTCCAATCCTAGCGACAATGAATTCACCGCTCGAACTGGGTTAATGATCACGTTATAAAAGATGGAAAGCTCATTACGATCGACTGATGATTCTTAGACCATTAAAAGCATAATATTCCGGTCCACCCAGATCCGGAATTAAACATTTTTATTGAAAAGTAGAGTTAATTAATACATTTACTTCAATTATCCGTGGGGATTGAGAAATTTGAGCTACAGAAATGTTAAATTAGAAAAAAATAATAAGAGCAAGGAGCCTTGACCAACTAATATTTAAATAATAGATGAGACTCCCGTATCATACCAGGACGTTGATGCGGACCTGATCCAGCTAGGGGTTCGACGTTGGAAGCACTATGCTTAGAACAGAAAGGATTGGCAGTCGATTGTTGAGAAGAGAAGAAAGAAGAAAAATTCTTGCTAGGAAAAATAATGTAAGGCCCGTAGATTCGGAAAATACGACATGATGTGGATTCCGAAGTGAAATTTACGGAGTGTAGAATTGATATAATTCTTGTATTTAATATCTAATAGAAATGTATATATTATCATATAGTTGTGGAGAAATTAGATAATATACAACAATAGAGAGTGAAAAACAGGAAAGCGTCTAGATTTTACAAGTTAACTAAAGATAAAATCAAACAAATTGACTAAAAAGGAAATATTACTGCTTTAATAATAAAGTAAGGTTTTAGAAAAAGAGATTAAGTTTATAGGAAATGATAACATTTGGATCCGATTCTGTATGATGCATTATGAATCACTGTATTCGAATCTGTCGTTAACGGTTTAAAATAAATGTAAGTGAAGAGAAAACCCGTTCTCTTGTTTCCAGCGTTTTTTATGCTAATTTACGACGCCATGCGATTCGCTGCTGCGCGTGTATCGACTTTTAATCGTTTTTTTTTTCAATTTGTTTCGATTTTACATTTAGTATTTTTAATTTAACTCGCCGAAATAACACAAAGAGACAAAAATGAAGTTGTTTGAAATTGAATTTGAAAATGAATAAATAATACTCTCTGATCGGCATTTGTGAGATTTGTGAGGTTAACCAGTGAAAAGTAAACAAATGTTATACTTGGCAACTGCAATAATAAAAAATATAGTTGAAAAAAATACAAAAACGCGTTTTAAAGCACGTTATACTAAAAAGTTGAAACAAATTTTTAAAATGCTGTCTTTATCAAATTATATCAATAATTAGGTTTTGTCTTCTATTCGCTCTAAGATAACAACAAACATAGAAGCAGTAGCGTAGATGGTTCATGAAAAAAATAAAATATCTGTAATCTAGATCGAGAGGATAACAATCTGGAAAGGTCAGCTGAATAGGTCATAACCCATCGTCTTATATTTTATCATTTATAGTAATTAGTTATTGTAGAAACCGAACAAAATATTAGTGTCTTAGGCGGCTCCTAGACAATGAATTTTACTGCGCAATATTACGAATTGTGCAATATTATTGACCGTTTAGGGTTAATATTGAAGATTGTATAATTTTTGAAGAAAAGCTGGATAAACTTTCGAAAAACGCCAAGAGTAACTGGAAAATAAAAATGATAGGGAATGGTCACAATCGAATAAGGACTAAGAAAAAATACGTGGTCTTGTGCG
The DNA here is from genome assembly GCF_026230105.1 of Diorhabda sublineata. Lineage (NCBI taxonomy): Eukaryota > Metazoa > Arthropoda > Insecta > Coleoptera > Chrysomelidae > Diorhabda > Diorhabda sublineata. The sequence continues at coordinate 17,062,137 of NC_079476.1, forward strand.
CATGCGCGGAAAAGTTAATTAAAAAAAAAGGCCTGTTCGTGTCACGAAAAATGAAAGATAAATAGAAATACGATAGTAAACGCACCGGACCTAACCTAACCTAATCAATAGCATCGACGTGTTTCCCGATCCCATAAGAGAAATAAAAACAATAGAAATAAATGAAAAGCAATTTTATTTCGTAAATCTCTTCCATTGAAGGTCGATCATACTTTCCAGGATACAAAAATTTTATATCTACATTGATTTTATCGAAAGGGTCCACATTTTTTCGCTGGACTCGCCGTCTCTGGAGAAATTCACAAAGATGCAGGTCCAACTTACTTCTGATTCCCCCTCGATATTCCTCTTCTCATGTGCTTCCAGATGGAATCAATATTTTGGGTGTAAGCACCTGTTTCAGAGTCAACAAAGTGCTCTTGATGGTTGACTGTAAAGTGATGGTAGCCTTCACTTTCTAGCGCCAAATATCCTTTCCACCAGTCAGTACAAATGATAGTCCCAAGTTTGATACGTTTGTTTATCAACTCCATCAATGTTTCGACACTTCTAGAGTTATCAGGACATATTTCCAATCGGTAGCCGTGGCCGCCACGCTCGATCATTCCTAATATCCAATGACCCTCGACCATGCGCCCTTTATTGTATTTTCTTCGTCCGATTTTACATTCGTCTATTTCAACAACGCAACCATCCCCACCAATTTGGCCTTCATCTTCATATGCTCGGTCTAAACTGGCCATACAAACTTTACGGGTATAGTTGAAGACGTCGCTCACTGATTCTGACGAAACTGTTGGTTCCAAGATTGAGGTCTCTTCTATCGTTTGTTCAAATGAAAATCCTTGTGAAAAACAATAGGTGATAATTATTCTTTGACGGACGTTAGTGTGCCATCGTAGGAACCATGTGTCTTCTGCCGCTGAACCTTTATGGTCAAACGATCTGCCCTCGATTTTTCCGAAACATCTGAAGTGGCCAAAAACGGTATCATCATCATACCATTTAGCAAACTGGTAGTGCTTGCTGCACCATCTATTGATTCTGTTGACTGTTGGCATAAATGTTGCTATTTTAAGAAGGTTCCATCTTTTTCGGAGGGTCTGTGTCTGGGTCTGTGAATAATATGAGAGCCTAAAAATAAAAAAATGAATCATTATTGACGAAACATTGGATTATTGCATAACTACTTACATTTTTGAAAATATTCCTTTTAATTTTAACTCAAAAAACCAAGCCACAAAAAATGTTTTAAACTTGTAATGTTTTATTTACCACTAATTCAATGAACGAGCAAAATGGCGGATATTTCCTGTAAAATTTCATTAGCGTTTTTCGGAAGTTCAGCTGAAAAGTTTAAGTGAGTTTATTTTTCATTGCACCACCATATTTTTCCATTGCATTCTGTAGGGTCAGTATTGCGCTGTATTTTTTAGTCTGTGTTTCGTCTTGACGAGCGCGCGTGCATAAAAAGAGAATGAAAAAGTCAAGAAAAGAGAAAAAGTTTATCGTCGAATGTATCCAATTGTACAGAGAATTGCCATTGGTGTGGAATGTCAAAAATAAGGAATATCATGACCGTGATAAAAAAAAGTGATGCTTACGAAACATCGTTGTCTAAATACAAAGAGATGGCAAGCAAAGATGATGTGAATTAAAAATACAATTCTTTGAGAACTAACTACCGGAAGAAGCTTACGAAATATCTCCAGGCGATGAAATCCGGATCTAGTACAGACGACATATACCAACCTATATTGTGATATTATAATGAAATGTTTTTTTTACACGATCAGGAATCCGTATGGGATGAAACTTGAAATCTTCCAAAGTATTTCCAGTCGCTAGATACTGTAATGTTATTGAAAGCCGTTAAAAAGTTGGTATTGCTTCCCTCATGATTGTATTTTTCTCTCAATCATTGGCGCAACCAATTCTAGTAGATTTTAAAATTATTTAGTCACTAGAAACAGCGCAGCTCTCTGAGATTTAATCGCTTCGCGGTCTGGAGGCAGAATGAAATCTCCACAATTCCAAACGCCTCGCCTGGGCTCCTGTAAGTGTATGGAACAAAGAGCAGGTAGAAGGTTTCGGTTTGTAGTAGATTTTGAAACTGTTCCAAGTTCAGTCGTACAAAATTTTTGAAGTCTGTTTCCTCAGATATCATCAAATCTTTTAAAAAATTTTCGTGAATGTATTTCTGCCTTTTCTTGTACCAATCTTTAGACCACCGACGTGTTTGTTTATGTTTACATTTAGCCACAAGGAACACAACTAAATCTTGTTCGGACATGTTGCTTTACGCACGGCGCACACAGGATCAACACTTTTCTTCGACTAAACACGAGAACATTGTGTAGCAGTTCGTTTATTGTGCAATTTAATTGATCGTTTGGATTCTAAGCGTCTTTCAATCTTATTGTACGATAAAATATATTGTACAATGTTATTGTTGCGTCGCCTTATAGTCTGGACTCCTCTCTAGTTAATTTTTTGATTTCTTCACGTCCACTCCCTCAAGTGATTATTTTGAATTAAGTAGCACTGTTTCTATTTTTTCAACAACCATATATCAATCAACGTACTTTCCCCTTATCTATTATGGTTCTAATAATAGAATCTGGAAATTAATGGACGTCAAATCTACGCCCATGATTTGTGTTTCAACAACAGTGTTCTGAATTATCTACAAATTTCATTGTATTGTATAGTCGTTGCTCCGGACCGCCTTCGGCTTTTGTTTCGCTTCCAATTGTCGTCTGAATAGCTCTATTGATTGTTGGAAAAGGTCATCGCTTTGTGTGTTGTTTGTCCTCTATGCGCTATTTTATACTTCTACTTTTCAAAGGCTTCATGACTTTCTGGCTCTAGCGAAGTAAACAAAACGATTTTTTTTCCATTTTCCTTTCTATTTACTCGTTAATATAATTGTGAATAATATTGTTTGCAGTGATAATTCTTGTCATGCTGCGATTAACAACAAATAAATTAAAGTTTAAAAAAAATTAGAAAACACGCTCTATCAATAATCAAGTTTGGAGTAAAACTTAATTCTTGGCATAAGAAGTGTTAGATGCTTTTTATGATATTTACCATCTAACTTAGCATTTTGTAAACAAAAAATAGTTCGTCAGACCAAGCAAATTTTGGATTCTGTATTAGATCTTTACTTGAAACTCTCAAATCGAAAGGCATCCAAAACTCAAATGCATGCTTTATCTTATCTAGACTTTTATTTTCGATACCACATTTTTCTATCTAACAAATATGTGTTCCAAGTGATTTTTTTTGTCTTGATACCAAGCACATTTGATCCGGTTCCTCCTTGATGAAAATGAGCATTATCCATATACAGCTGCGTCTGTATTGTTCCTTATTGTCGAACATATGGCCGATGAATCACACAGACGTATTTAGATATATAGCTCTGTATGAAAAATAATATGTCAAAATAAAATCTTGTGCGTTTACCTGTGAGAACGCCACACCTTGTCTTGAATAGATCTAACTAAAAAAAAGTTAAATTGCGACTTATATGAAATTCCTCCTGTAAGGTAGGCACTAGGTTAGGTTCGCCCGTAAGATACTTTCAATATTTTCGCTTACCTCACCGCGAAATTCACCGAAAATACTCTGAACCGCGGGCGACTCTACTCACGACCACAAAAACTGACTCGATGGAGGAGCGCCCTCATTGGAGGTCACTAAAAGAACTACCTTACTGATACGAAATTTTCCAATTCATTAAAAATCACAGAAGTCAACAATCATCACAATCCCAGCCCTTCAGATTAGCAACTCCTATATCAAGGCCAACTCCAGCAAACCTTCTTCGTATAAAAGTTTTTTTCCTTATCTCACCCGAAAATACCCGATGTGTTTTCAGAATGAATAACCTCAAGAGTTTTTGTTATTACATCATATCTGCGTACGAACACGGATTACGAAACTATTAACAACAATTTTCGAGCTCTCCGCTACCAAATCGTTCAACAGTGTGGAAGACGTACTAGAAACTCTTAAAAATGGGCTCTGTTGCCGACGCGCCGTGTTCTGGACGACCGATAACTGTAACAACTAACGAAAATATGGACAGTAGCGCTGTTGTTAGTTGAGCAGCCCTAACCAATCTGCAGTGCGGCTATTGTGTGACTTCAAATATTCGATCGTTCTTAACGACGAATGTTGAAACTCATTTACCGTACGCGTCTCATTTGGATTCTGCGAGTAGTACATCGGATGCTTTCAGGATGCTTCTCAGTTGCAACCTTACATTTTATGGTCGCATGAAGCAACCTTCAATCTGCATAACTGCGTGTACTGGAACGATCAGAAGATCAGAAGATTTCATGCAGGATATAGCTTCGCGGAACTGCGCATTATGTATGCTGGAGTATATTAATGTTCATTTTGGAGAATGGATAGACAAACGAGGATTCGTTGAGAGGTCCGTACAGTCATGTCATAACAATTTGAAATTTGTTGATGTATTTCTCTACTATTTGGATCATTGTTTAATAAATACCAAACTATTTGCAGTTTTGCGGATTTAATGTTGGTAAACATGTAAACTGTTTACCTTCAGTCTCTGAAGACAATAACGTGGTTATCGAAACGCGAATCACACAGGGTAATTGTGAGTGTTGTTGTAGTGGTAGTGTAAACAGTGTGTTAATTATGTTTATGAGTATACCACTTTTTTTCTGCTATTAATTTTTCATAGCTCCGAGTTTATTACAGAAAAATAATGTGTTAAAAATGAGTGACATACCTTTGATAAAGTGCCAAGTTCGTTCAATAATTCAGCATAAATTAATATTTATTCAACGTATAGGTAAACCTGGAAATTTTCCAGAATGTGAAATTCATTGAAATTTGGTTTCTCATAAGAATCTAATTCATGTTACTAAATTTGGAAGTCTCTTCGATTTATATTTATATTTTGGCAAATACTAAATGGAATTTTTTCACTAATCTGGTGAAATTAGTTATTTGCTTCAATTTTCAATTATATATTTTTAAAAACAATCACAGATTATTTTGGTACAATTATAATGCAATCGTTATCCTATCAAAACAAAATAAATTAGAGCCTATTTGTATGAATCAGAGAATAATAAATACAATATGTTTTCTTTTATAATGGCAATGTAAATAATTAGAAAATTTATAACTCACTCTGTAGTAAATACTTTTAAAATGTACCCGGAAACTACGGACCTTGATAATCTTTGAAGGTTATTCAATTCATCAATTTTTTTATAACGATGTGTGAGTACTATCCAAAATGTGTATTCATCGTAAAATCCTTATTATAAATAGTACGTCTGACCTTGTCCCAGGTATCCCAATATTAAACCTTCAACTTGAAAACACCATAAAAATCAACAATAGTAAGGTAAGTAGAAAAAAAAACAATTATATCTGCACTGTCATTTTTGTCAATAGCTTTATGTTTAACAATGATGTAAGACAAGTTATCTTAATTGAAATTTTGATTATTAAAATTTGGACGCAAACCTATTAGTCCAGGAGCCGGTAACACTGAACCAAAAAATTTTTATTTAAATAAAAAGAAAAATCATTAATGAAATGAAAAAATGTTTTACCGTCATCGCGGAAATTAATTCTTTTTTTGATGTTTTCGACAATAAATTTTATTGGCTTTGAGAAAAAAATCACGCAAACTTTTTTTGCAGGAAGGGTTTAGCATACCTAAGTGTGTGATGAGGCCTAAAATTTCTCTATTATGCCGGAAAATTTTTTGTATTATTTTTTTTTTTTTATTTATTTTTATGTAATTTTTAAAAATATCTTGGTATGCGCGCTTAAACTCTGCCAGAAAAATCCCGCATACCATCTTGATGTGCATGAACTATATTAGCATCTACTCCAAAATGTACGATGTTCAATAAATTTCTTTTGGAGTAAATGTTTTTTGTGGAATGAAATGTCTTTTTCTGTGCTTAGAATAGAAAGAATATGAGGATTAATAGAATAGAATTAATAGAATTTTTATTTTAGATAAATGAAATATAATATAATATATATAATAATCAATCAATCAATTTCATCTATATCACAATGGTTTTCATTTTCTGATTCTTCACTTTCTTCTTCATTTAATTGACCACAACCTTTGAAGGTTCTGGGTCTTTATACCACAATGATTCCAACTTATTTTCTTGATTCAGTTGCCATCCACATAAGTTGGCTCAAAGACATTTTACCTCATTGCATTTATAAATATGGTGCGTAAAACTTTTTGTGTCTGTACATTAACCATCTACTTCACAAAACTACAAACTCAATCTATAGCTTCGCCGACGATAGCACACTGAAGTCGTCGTTCAAACCTTGTATTCAAAGCTTGTATTGATTCGGAATGAGTCTAATGTCTATGTGATTATAAAGATTTGTCAAAATACGTAGAAATTAAGAGACCAAAGCATCCAAAACAGATAAAATTAATAATAAAAATTTGTTTTTGTAAATTTTGTCAAATATTTTTATCGTAACCTGCTTTAGATGTACTTTAGTGAACCTAACAATGATTTATAATGTATACTTCATAGGAAATTCCCGTTAATGTTGCCAGACTCGTTTTTTTGGTAATTTGGAATGTGGCATCTCGCCAAATGCAACATTACATTTGAAACATAGCAACAAACATAAAATTTTTCAACGAGACACTATTTTGGCATCGTCGTACGTGTTGTATTTTCGCAACGAATAACTGTACGAGGAAAAAAGAATCAAACAAAATTGTTTTCATTGGCTTTTCATTAATATTTGAATTTGAGTATTTTTAACCAAGCCAAGGTCTAATTAGATATATGAGAAGATTCCATATCACGGTGTACTTATATTACTTATATTGCGTGATTTCTAACTATTAAGAAGACAGTTGATTGATAAACGAAACCCGGGACGGGTTAAGAATGACGAGGATTAATCCCAGGTCACGATAGGAATATTAAAATCTATTGCGCAGGTGGGGTGCGAGAAGCGCACGTGCATCGAGCGCACAGGAACATTTAGAAAACATTTCGTGCCTCTAGCGTACACTACCTGTGTCGAATCCGAAAGATCGCAACAAATAAGATTTTTAGAATGAGTGCATTTTTGCTATTGGTTCAAAGTTAAGTTAGGTTAGGTGGCTATGAATATAATCGCATTGATTAGGAAGTATTAACTCTTTGTTTGGGATTGAAGATATTTAAACCTGCAAGTATGCGCTTGACTGACGTGCGCTCGATGCTCGCATTCATTGCGTATTGGGAAGTCACATAGGTTCTCCTAGTGGATTGTATGAAAGGTACTAGACAAAGTTCTTGCCACGGTTCGAGCTGTTTAGAAGTTAATTAGGTGAAAATATAAGTGTACACCCAATATTATATGACTATGACTTTTTATTTTAATTGTATACTAAAAGAAGTGATGCGTCTATGGATTACGAACGCTTTATCATTTTAATACTCCCTTATTGATAAAAATAGACTATATTATTATATATTTACGTCGATTATATCGTTTGAGATCAATATCGCGTCATCACCTTTCTACGCCATCAAAATATTGTAATATACTTTAAATTGTATATCTCATACGGTAATTTGTAAAATAAAAACACCCTGTAGATAATAAGCCCTCACGTCAACTTAATAAATTCATATCGTGATCATGTTCAATGCAGCTGTAATTTATACGTTCCACTAGTTTTGAGGTCAAAGCAATTTGAGGTTATGGCAAGATTATAAATTTAATTCACTTTCTGCTAACTGCTTTACCGACTCGTCGGTCGTTGATACTTGCTAACTTGGAATAAATTAGGTGTTATTATTACATTTTGAGCGATATTTTGCTTTCACCGATTACATTTTTTGATTAAATTGTTGATTAATCATATCCACCAGTAGGGGAGATTAGTGCATAGACGTTCCAATACCGCAGAGCTCTCAAAGTAATTAGAAAATTATAATTTATGATAATAATATACAATTTTTGTTATTATTTGGGGGTTCACCATATTTTTTGTCATAAAAAATTGATATTTTGAATATTTTAGTAAATAATAGAGTCCCTGATTTGTCTCCAAAAACTATACTTTTTCACGTACAAAAACGGACAATATTCGTAAAAAACCAATGATTAAAGCAATTATCACAATTTTTCTTCTATTCTTTTATTTTCTAGGTCTACTCTAATCGAAACTTCATTTTAAAACAGATAAACATCTTGACGTTTCGACCAATGACGATCAAAACATAATTTGACATTATCAATTTTATGATTTTTCATTATATTCTTAGATTTTGTCTTTCATTCGCTCCAAAACAAAGAAATATGTAGAAAGAACACTGTAGACGTTTCATAAAAGTGATGAAATAGTGTTATCTAAATTGAAGGGCCCACAATATTTCTGGAAAGGTCGCAGTGGAGCAGATCATAACCGATTGACGTAACTTTACCAGCTTTTACCATCTATCTACAGAAATTGACTGTTGTAGAATAGCTGAAGGTAAAAAAGTGCAATTCCATCATTTTTTTAATTTCTCTGTATTAAAGGAAACCAAAGAATACAGTTCTTTTTCCACAGAACCATTCTTTAAAGACGACAGCATTTATGTCTTCGTGAAAGTCACCCGAACGAATGGATTCAAAAGTCAATAAAACCACTTTCAACAAAACAATCTGAATAGCCGATGGTGCAGTGCGAAAAGCGCACGTGCATCGGGAGCACAGATGAGCGCACAAGAAAATTTGATCTACCGAAGTGAGTCCTAGAGATGGGCAAGTATACGAACATTTGAATAATTATTATCATTAAGACAAAAGGAAAAACCATCAGCAAAATCTAAACAGAAGGCCGTCAGTTTCGGTGAGGACGATAATTATTAGAAGACAACCATCCCTCATATATAATATGTGTGCTCGAACCACCGTGTGCTCGACTAACGTGCTCTCGATGCACGCATTCCAGCCGATTGTACTATTATCAGCCTGCATTCCTTTTTGTGATGGTGGATTTAAACCAGTACATAAATTATTTGAAAAACTTTATTTTCTACTTGTAACATTTACAAAAATTTATTTATTTCGACGTGTACGCGGCCCTTCAAAACTTTCCATAATCACACTAGATTTAGAATAGATGTTAAAATTAAAATGAAACAAAATTTTCAAAGGGGCATCCATCCAATAACACTCAGAGCTCAGAATGGGGGGAGGGACTCAATGAAATCTCAACAAATCTCATTTAAATCGAGGTGGCGATAATCGAAAATCTCACGCAAACTTCAAAAAATAAAAAAAAATTACAGACATTAAAGAAAACTATTTTGAAAATACATTTTGCCAGCTAAAATAAATCTCTTGGCTATTAAAATCAGTTTGAGAGTAATATAGAAAATTAATAATAGATGATGTAAACATGTGGCATTTATTTCGTTTCGTGTGTAAAGCTGCAGAAGCTTTGATCAGCTGTAAATGCCTGTCAACGAGAAACTGTAGTCAGTCAACCAATGCGTTTAGTCAAGCGTCGTGCTAAAGAACTGCTGTGCGTTGTGGATGAAAGTTTGGAATGGATAGGCGAAGAAACCGTAGAAATTGCCCGTTATTGTCTTCTGGCACTACCAGAAATCCCAGACGACATATGTCCAATTATATAAATCGAAAAAGTTTTGTTTTTAACAGTAAATTAACTATAGTACACCTGAACGGTTTATTATTTTTCCGAATAATAAAAAGAAATTGGTTTGAAATATTTTTAGCTTCATTGTCACTTAAGGGGAAAGGGGGTCTAGGCAAATCTTACTAAATATCACCTAAGGAGGGGGGAAGGAGTCTAAACTTATGGAAAAAAGCTCACGTAATTATTGGGCGCCCCCTAACATTAGTAAATAGTCCCCTACTTATTGAAAAAAATATTTAGATTATTTTGTAATAATATTAAAAACGGCGGTAATAAGTTTTGGATTAGAAATTGGGTTTTATTACTCTCTAGTACATAAAAATAGACTATAATTAACTATACAAAATCTAATCAAAAAAGTCATTTCAAAATTATATTTAATGAAAAAACTATTTCAAAATTTTTATCTCAAAACTACTCAATATAACCGACGATTAGACTTATTATGGTAGGCATTTTACAGGACACCTTGTATATGAAAACCCTGTTATGGAATGGAATTTACCTGTAACAAGCAATATCAGTTTTTTATTCACAAGATGTCGTTAATCAGCTGTACCAGAAATTCGATCTTTCATTATTGATATTTATTATAAATTAATGTTGTAGGAATGACTTTATACCTCATTGCAGTGAATTTACAATTTTTGTGGATTACATTAAGACCTCCTCAATTTATCAAAACTTTGAATTCGATTTATGTGTCTGTGCGTTAGTGCGTAAAATACCAGTTTTACTCGGCAGAGGTCATTTGAAAGTCATCGTGTTATAGTCGACTAACCGGTGTCAGTTTTTTTAACTTTTACCATTTTAATTGTGCAATTATAAAATACGATATCCGTTGAAACGACATATTCATTGAAATTACATTGATTGAAGATAATTAGATTGTACAGAAAAAAATACATGAAGCTACTACTAAGTTTAATTGAATCTATTATTTATGTTTTCAGTCACGTTATATAATGTGAATATACTTGTTTTAGTGGATACAGGATGATAAAGAAATAATATATTTTTAAAATAGTTACTTTATATTTAAATAAGTCTCTTAGTTTAATATGCAAGTACAAATCAATGTTAATTCGATATACTATTACAAAAATTACGTAGATTCGATTCGGAATAAGGGGTCCACGGGAGAGTCGACGGGGGTCTACATTGGGCATGACAAAAAATGGGGTTCCATGAAAATTTATTTGGTTTCGATAGTAAAGAACTGAAATGTTGCCTTGACTTCTTTAATCAGTATAGGCAGATAATATTATAAGGAGCTCAGCGACTGTAACATGTAAAAACTTGCATATTCCATATTCGGAACGCGTCAAGAATTAGGCTGGAGCCACACTATAAGGTATAAGGTCGATTACGGTTCGTTCGCGGTCCGATCTTGGTCTTGTGAAATATTATTAGATGAAAAACAATGTATACATTCATTATATCCGTAAAAGTCAAGTTCCAGTCGAATCCAATTCCAATCGCCATCAGAGCGAGATCGAACTTGTCACATTGCGTTGATATTATTTTCTTAATCAAGATTAAAAGATATAACACCTAATTCTTCAATCGAAATGTTCAATGACATACTTCGGCCGCGTATATCAAATACAGGGTGCGGCAGCATAACTTCCTTTTTTCAAAAGTTAATAAAACTTATTGTATGAATCAGAAAATTTTTATTCGTTTTTTATAATACAGGCACATACATAAAGTTTTGTTTTACTGAGTTTTGAAGATCAAATCAGTTAGGTGACGTCCCCCATTCTCCATACACTGAGTAAACCGATTTCTGGCGTTTGTCATGACTCTTGCCAGCATAGCAGGCGTTATGTTGGCAATTTCTTCCTGAATGTTCGTCTTCAAATCTTGTAGGGTCCTTGGACGGTTCACATACACACGGGATTTCAAAAAACCCCATAGGAAATAATTACAAGGGGTCAAATCGGGAGAGCGGGCTGGCCACTCCAAATCGCCCCTAATTGAGATAAGGCGCTCTGGGAAGTGTTCCCTCAAAACAGCCATCGATGTTCTTGAAGTGTGTGCCGTTGCTCCGTCTTGTTGGAACCAAGTGTCCCCTAAGTCCAACTCATCTAGCCGTGGGAAAAAAAATTCCTGTAACATGTTTACATACCGGTGCGAATTCACTGTCACTGTGACTTCATTTTCCTCAAAGAACCAGGGACCAATAATTCCACGTGAGTAAATTGCACACCACACTGTGACTTTAGGTGAATGCAAAGGCCGTTGATGCAATTGTCGAGGATTGGTATCAGCCCAGTAGCGCATGTTTTGTTTGTTTACGGATCCACACAAATGAAAATGGGCTTCATCACTAAAAAAACAATAGCGTCCTCAGGAACGACTTCCAGAAAAACCTCACACGCGTTCCTCCGAGAATTGAAGTCACGTTCAGAAAGTTCCTGCACAATTGCCATCTTGTATGGATGAAAATGAAGATCATCATGAAGTATTCTCCTCACAGAACGATCGGAAAGTCCAAGGGCAGACGCATGTTTGCGCGCAGAACGCCGTGGTGATCGCAACACTGAAGTTCTAACTAACTCAATGTTCTCCGGTGATCTAATGGGCCGAGGGACTCCAGTTCTTCGTCTTGTCACACTTGCAGTTTGTCTGAACGTAGTGACCCACGTAACAATTGATTTCCGGTCCGGGACAGGGGCCAAGGGGGCTAAATTAAAGCGATTCCGAAAGGCGCGCTGGGTTGCGATCACAGAACATCCGCTCGAAAAGTAAACCTCAACGGCAAACGCACGCTCCTCACTGTTCCAACGCATGATGGCGACTGAACTGTGCCGGGACAAAACTTTATAGTCCCCCCTCTCGAACGAGACCACTAGCACTCCGTTACGACATCTACCGACTAAATGGCGAACTTTTTAAAAAAGGAAGTTATGCTGCCGCACCCTGTAGTTTAAGTTCTTATTTGTTAGACATTTTGATATATCAATGCTTCTAAATGTTCTTGATTTTAGGTCTCTTCTATTTTAAAATGTCTTTTTTATAATTTTTGAGAGATTATTAAGAAAACTATTAAGAAATTATTAAGAAAAACTAATTTTAAAACAGAAGAGACCTAAAATCAAGAACATTTAGAAGCATTAATGATATCAAATACTTTATACATCAGACTTCGATTATTGACGGTTCAAAACTAAATCGTGAACGAAGTCAAATTGTCGAATGTGAATGTGATTGAAATTCACTAGACCGAGATCGGATCGCGAACGAACCGAGATCGACCTTATAGTGTGGATCCAGCCTTAGCGTTGCCGCGCCAGACGTCGTTCCGTCCGCAACGCTTGTACATACGTGCAAATTAATACGATTTGTGGTGTATGTGCTCGCAATCTTGCATGAACTTGTTTGATTCTCCACTAAGATAAATACGAATGTCAAGGATAAAGAAAAGTAAATCGATATTAGTGTTGTCCAGTGACGGAATTTGTTTCCAAACTTTCTGAAAGAAAAGTAAAGTGAATCGATATTAGTGGTTGAAAATTTAATGTCCTAAGTGATTTTTTTAAGGAAAAAACGATCCATCCACAAAAGTTATTTCGGTTGCAATAGATGTAGCTCTGTTGGGCCCAGTGGCTTGATAGAGACGGTGTGGCCATATGAGTCTGGCTACCATGCTTAACCCAAATTCGGCTGATTTAGTATTTGTTTTTCTCATTATAAAGTTCATAAAACTGTAATTTATATTCTCAAATACAAAATCAGAACTTTACGAGAGTTGAATACGATTTTTAATTAAAAAAAATGGATAAACCTCCGAAAAACGCCAAGAGGAATTGGAAGGTAAAATTGATAGGAAATGGTCACAATCGAATAAGGACTAAGAAATTATACCTGGTATCATGCGCATGCACGGAAAACGTGAATTGAAAATTCGGTCAAAAAAAGCCTATTCGTGCCATGAAAAAAGGAAAGAAAAATAGAAATATGATAGTAAACGAACCGGACCTAACATAACCTAACTGAATCGATAGCATCGACGTATTTCCCGATCCCGAAAGAGCAATAAAAACAATAGAAATAAATGAAGAGCAATTTTATTTCGCAAAAATTTAGTCACTTTCCTCATCCTCTTCCATTGGAGGTCGATCATTCTTTCCAGGATACACACATTTTATATCTACATTGATTGCATCGATGGGTCCACATTTTTTCGCTGGATTCGCCGTCTCTGATATTCTTCTTCTCATGTGCCTACAGCTGGATTCAATATTTTGGATGTAGGCCCCTGTTTCAGGTTCAACAAAGTGCTCTTGATGGTTGACTGTAAAGTGATGGTAGCCTTCACTTTCTAGCGCCAAAAATCCTTTCCAGAAGTCAGTATGAATGATAGTTCCGACTTTGACATGCTTCTATATCAGCTCCATCAATGTTTCGGCACCACTACAGTTATCAGAACATATTTCCAATCGGTAGCCGTTGCCGCCACGCTCTATCATTCCTAATATCCAATGACCCTCAACCATGCGGATATTTCTGTTTTTAGAGGGAACTGCAATTCACTTTGTTATCCACCGACAACATCTAGTAAAGAAAAATTTGAATGATAGATTGCACCAATCGCTTCAATTTGTGATCGATGCAGTTGAACAAATAAGAAGCAATACATTGAATACTTCCAAATATTGCTGTTGCATACCGCAGTATGCTGCTTGTCGAAAGGTGCATGTTTATCAAGATTTGATTCACTCTTTGACTCAGTTTTAGTATTACTAGAAAGTAAATATTTTGATTTAAAAGAAAACCTGATCAATTTTTAAGCAGACGCGTATTTGATTTATTAGTTAAAACAATTTAATAAGCTTAACTTACAATTACAAGGGGACAGCCTCAATTTAATAGAATCAAAGACTGTAATTTTACCTTTTTTTTGGTAAATAGAATACTTTGATGAAGATATTCAGTCATACGTTCAACCTTTGAATGCCCTGCATGATGACTTTCAAATCGGGTATTCTGTCGATGAAAATACCACCATAGATCTTTAATCCATTTGATGAAACGGAAGTGGAGAATGTTATATCACAAGAGGAGCTACTCGAGCTTAGCCTTAATCAGGAGCTGAAAGTGACATTTAAAAGAGGGTGATGGTAGGAATACTCGAAAAAGTCCTGGCCTTTGGGGAATTGTCCAAAAGCTTCTGATCGCGTGTCTCGTCGTCATATCATGTCATTACAAGCTTATTAACCAAAAAAGGAATAGATTGAATATCACAGAACAGGGAGAATACCTACAACACCAGAAACAATATTATATTTCTTTTTACCACTCCGAATGGAACGTTTTCTAAATGAAATTTGTGAGTATTAAAATATCAAATTTCCGATGGACAGCGACTAAATGACACCGACCGTTGATAATAAGGGCTTGGAGGCACACATCATTGACCATGAGCAGTGGAATGGTGGCTCCAAGCCCGCTGTATTGAACGATGGAGCCACCTGATACACAAACGGTTCTAGGAGGAATGGCTTAGCCGGTGCAGGTTTCTGCGGGGTACACCCAAAAATAAGCGAATCTTTTTCGCTTGGGGAATACGCTACCGTCTTCCAAGCGCAATATACAATCGACGCCACAGGAGCACAGTAATCTCGATCTGATGCTAAACAAGCTATAACAGCTCTAGAGTGTAAGAGAGCTGGTGAATGATGGTTGCAAGATCCAGCTCGTTTGGTTGTCTGGCCACTCTAGCAACAAAGGCAATGGTGAAGCGGACTCACTCACTAGACTGGGATCGGCGAATCAACCAATGGGCTCAGAACCCATCCTTGGTGTAGCCAAAAGCGCTATTCCATTCTTAGCACCACCAAGAAAGTGACGTAAATTAAAAAAAATTAAAGTGCTTTAAGTGGATTGAAAAATCTTTTTTGGAACTGGAACTGGAACACTTTGGGAAACTTGTTCTAGTTGTAATTTTTTCCATGTATAATCCCAACTGTAAAACACAGTAGAATTAAAGGGATTTTGAAGAAAGAAGGCTATAAAAAATATTAATGCAAAATATAACACATTCTGGCCAGCGTCTTATCGGCAAATAACTTATCTTCCAGCATGACAACGATTTCAAGTATTCCTCGAAGCTGTGCAAAGAGTATTTGGAAGAATTGGAAAGGAAGAATGTACTGGAAGTAATTATTTGACCGTCATAGTCCCCCGACCTAAATACGATTAGATTGCTATGGGACAAATTGGGCAGGAAAGTCAGAAAGCAGTGACCTACTTCCAATTCAAATCTTATGAAATATCCTGAAAAACGAATGGAACCAAATAGACGATGATTATTTGTCGAAATCGTTACAAAGAATGTCAAAATTGTAGAATAAAATAATAAGAGCAAAAGAGGGTTACATAGATGAATCAACAAATTAAATATGTAATAATTGCAGACTTCAATTTTATCATTACTACATGGATGATTATGGGAAATTCGGACAATATGATGTAACTTAGGATTATACGAAAAAAAAACAACTTTCTCAGGTTTCTCGAACATATCTGACCTGAAAAAAACTTCTGTAAACTGTAACCTTCTCTTCTGACCAAATATACGTTCCAGTTTACAATTTTCATATTTATTTCAACAAATCGATTTGTTGTTTGTCACGCAAACTGTAGAGTTGGCAAAAACTTTTGATAGGTAGTGTATATTTTCATTTTTACAATTCCGTACAAACCTTTTTATATCTTCCTCACATAGTTAATAACGGCGTTTTCTCAGTTTCTTTAACTTCTTATTTTTCTTATTTTTATAAAGAAGAAAAATACGAAAAATATATAGACCGTAAACGTCGGGAAAAAATTACTTCTGTTGGCATTAACCCAGACACACAACCTTTTCGGAAATTAGATTTGCTTCGTTCGCTGAAAGCCTGCAGCTGACACAGACTTAAATAAATGATTTGGAATTCCTTTTGCGCCAAATAAAAAGCGGAGAAACCTTGTTTGTTAGATCTCGACAACGGTATGTTATTGTTTTGAAATGTCGACGTCTAGCAAATAGAATTTGAAAGATTATCAACATTATTTATCATCATAAAACGTATTTTCTTTAGGTCATCACTCACTATTGCTTGGCATCTTCATAATTGTAATCATTCTTATCTATATGTTAGTTCAATCAACGGAATAATCTAATTACTTCATTTTTTAAGAGTAAGTTCATTTTATAATCAAGGAATGTTGAATAGAAAATCAATTCCGTATCAATTGAGAATTTTCTATTCCAATTGCCATTCAAAATACAAATAGAAAAAAATTTTTTTTTCATTTTGAACATATTGCGTCATTTTTAGTGAATACTGGTCAAAACTTCACGTCCACCCTATAGTTTGCCTGATACAATACAAATAAAAACAATATGATCGATTTGGATATTAATATTCCAACTTCATATTTAAATTTTTGATTCATCGATGTTATCCTCTTTTGCTTTAATTATTTCGATGCACAATGTCGAGGTACTTAAATTTATGCACGAATTTCCACCGATGATTTCTTCGTTTTACCCATTTTAAAACTTACGAGTCTGAATTTGCGAGAACGAAAACAATTGGTTAGGTTATATATATATGAACTTCACAAAAAGATTTTTTGAACCAAAAAGTATTAATCGTAGAATGTTCTTCGTCTCACAGTACTACTTGGGACTAAACTACAATCATAAACACACATAATTCACAGTCAAAGAATAATAAAAAACCAGGTAGTGACCGGTAGTGTGTATGCGCATATTTCATCAAAATTTCTCGCATATAATTTCGCTCATTAGTTATAATGTTCTCCACAAGGACCTTAAATTGTGTGGAATAAGTTCTTTTTAATCTAAGTACAATCCAATTTTGTTTATTGAACCAATATGTTCTTGACTTTTCCTTGGTCGGGTTTTTGTACTCTATTTTATAAATTTCTAATTGAGACTGTATAAAGTACTTTTGCATAGTTAAATCTGGCCTTTCCTGTCGTTGAAATGTATAAAAATGTTTCACGTAATAAACGAAGTCGCTTTATTTTTATAGTAACAAAAATCATTTAATGCTTGATCTAATATGTCATCGAGAATTTTTCTAGGAACTAAATGATTTATGACAGTGTAGAACCACTGCTGACGAAGTTGCCGACGGAATGGGACCCTATTTCCATTCTGTTCTCATTAATTCCCGACTCGAAGCAGGTTTCGCATTTCGCATGTAGCCGATGCGATGCGGTCGGTGGATCGAATTGAGCCCTTTGCTGTTATGACCTAGCTGGAAACTACCACCGTACAGGGTCGAATTCAAAAATGAATCTATCTAATATAATAGTATAATCGTCTTTTATAAAAGTAAATTTGGGATAGACAAATCTTGATGAGTAGCGATAGTGAGTCATTTGTATGGATTGTAATCGATTACGTTAAATAAGTTTTCACTCCATGGAGTTCTAAAATTAGATGTTTTGACGATATTTTACCTATAGATTTCTGAAGACTGCTGCTTGCTGATATATAACCGTAATATAGCGGTGTCTATTCTATCGGCAGTTTGTAATAGCTTCCAACAGTTCAAAGTGGTTATGGAGTCAAAAGCCTTTCCATAGTCGACGAATACTAATACACTTTTTCCGATTTTGTCACCTGGAGATAATCATTTATTCCATATCCAGCTCGAAAGCCTACTTGTTCTCTAAGCCAATATAGGTTAAATTTGTTAAACAGCTGTGAAGTAATAATTTTGTTGAATAATTTATATAGGCTTGTCAGCACGCTTACCAGTATATAATTCTGTAAGTCCGTTCAGAATAACAATAGTTGCGTTGCGCCATAATTGTGATGTTTCATTCTCCAATCATTTTTTGAAGTTTGATTATTGCTTTGTAGAGCTCATTTCCTTATATTTAGATAGCTTCCTCAGCAATACCGTCTTCGCCAGATGCTTTTTTGTTTTTCAATTCTGACAGACTTTAAAAGTTACTATTAACTGTCGACATCTCCTCTTTATTGTTGGAAAATCCTTAACCACCGAGCGATTTGTTCAAGTCTGGAAACAGAAAATAATCTGAGAGGGCTAAATTTGGCAAATAGAGTACATGAGGTGGCAATTCAAACTTTAATTCATTAATTTTCGCTATTGCAATATCGGATATATAAACATTGTCTTCAACAACACTTCTTAGCCAAAAGCGAGCGTCTTTGCTTGATTTCTTCGCTCAAACGTTACAATAAGTTCGCATGATACACGCTATTGATAGTTTTTCCTTTTCCAAGATAGTCAATGAAAATTATCCTACGCGTATCCCATAAAAACGACGCCATGACGTTGCTTGCAGATGGAACGGTCTTCGCCTTTTTGGAGCCGGTTCTCCCTTTTCAGTCCATTGTTTTGATTGTTCTTTGGTTTCGGGTGTGAAATAATGGACATCCATTGTTATAACACAGCTTTATTTCTGTGAAACATTGCCAAAAACTCGATGGAAACATCTGACGCTATTTTTGTTCCATTGTGAGTAAACGCGGTACCAATCTTGTGCACAGCTATCTCGTGTCCAAATTTTTAGTTAATATGCGATGTACCGCACTTTTTGAACTTCCAGTACCACTTTGTGGTCAGTTCAGGTACTTCTGGAACCATCCTCGTACATAACGTATATCCCAATAGTTTTGGATCAAAATAACTTTTTTCTTTGCTATACGTAATGACTTAGTAACTAATAACGTTAATAACTTGGGCCCCAGGTGCTCAACTAAACCCAATTTTCTGCAAACATTAGGTCTTGGACGACTTGAACATCTATTTCGAGTATTTTTATGAAAATTCTATGCCGTAATTTTCCATAATCACATTAGAATTCCCAATAGACTGCGCACTGGCACCTTGCAAGCTGTAACTAAACTAAACACAGGGCTTTTGGCCTATCCAAACCTTTCTCTGTTGTTCTGTACAACTTCTAATTATAAAAATTCAAAAACTTGTATTTTCTCCAGGTTTTAGTGATCCTGGATACAACTCTGCTTTTTCGACGCACATCATCAACAAACAACAGACGAAGTATGACAAAGCCATCCAACTATACAATCAACCTACCCAGAAATTCAAAGTACGGGTTATAAAAAGGCCTTGCGACGATAATCGTGTCGACATAGTTTCGTGACGAATATAAATTAATACGTTTCCATGCCATGAATATCCCGTTTTCCTGGTGCACGCACTTTTCCACAAACTTTTATTTTTCACGATACGACGAAGGATTTTTTTTAAACTCGTTTGGACGGCTGTTTTCTTGTATAGCCTGTTCGTCGAGTTTATGAGGTCACACGTAAATACATTTAATTTTTTTTTCTTTCTTTCTATAATGGTTTTATTGGATTTGTACCGAATAAATGTTGAAAATATTTTGAATAAATGGAAATATACGAGGAATGTCTAATTAAAAAAGATGTTATTTATAGTAAATTGTAAAATGATTTATACAAGGAACATCAATTTTATAAATTGTTTGCGAATTAATTATCTATAAATCTCATTTGCCATACCCTAGATTGAACTTCATCAGTTCTTTATATTCTATCATATATTTTTTCCTACAAAAAACTGTGTAGATTAGGGGAAATTTTCATTTTCCAATGGAGGGGAGAACTTAAAACATCTACTTGTACTTGTTTTCAATCCTTTCAATTCGGTCTCCTCAATTTAATTAGGGGTTTTTCATCAAAATAATTATTTTTTTTACTAATTTTCTAAGCAAAATTGAGGTGTTTTATATTAAATTCGGCGACTTTCACGCACATAAAAAAATTGCACGTGGATTTATGATTTATACCACTTGAAGAAATTTCTACCCCTGCGCCGTCGAAGCCATCTTTACAGCAGAGTATAGTTGGAAGAAGGTAGTGAAAATGATATTTTGAGATTAGGGTATAAAATAATAACGAGAAAATAATTGGAACTTAAACCACACATTCGTTTATCAGATAAAATTATGATTGAAGAAGCTAATAAGCTGTTTTCCAAAGCCTACGACATAAATTCTGACCCGTGAAATAATTCAACAATATACCCCCCTTATGACTAATTTTTATCGTTTTATAATTACAAACTCACCAGTATGTACTAAAGTGGAAGATACTGTAGAGCATCCCTGTTTTATATGTTAAAGATGACAGGAGCAACCATACAACCAATCGGAACTCACTGTTAACCAGTAAATATTGTTCATAAAAAGATAGCCTAACACTAACACCTAACCGATGAAGTTTGGAAAACCCTATCTGATATGGTGACGAAAATCCCTTTTATTCATCAATGTAATCGCCTTCAAGAGCAATACAATCATTCCAATGCTTCTCTAACTTCTCGATGCCAAACTTGTAGAAGGATTTGTCTCTATTATCGAAATAGGTTTCAGTTTCAGCAATTGGTACTTCATTTGAGCTGAATTTTTTACCGGCGACCATTTTTTTGAGATCAACGAATAGCCAGTAGTTACTGGAGGCCAGATCTGGACTATACGGTTGATGAGGAAGCAATTCGAAATGTAATTCTTTCAATTTAACCATCGACTTGTGAATCGGTGCTTTTTGACATATGAGGCCATTTTTTCTTGATTTGTGCATTCAAACAATCCAAAAACTCTATGAAGTATTCGCTATTGATTGTCTCTTCCTTTTAGAGATAATCGATTAACAATATTCCATGCGTATCCCAAAATATTGAAGCCATATCCTTTCCAGCTGACTGTTGTGCCTTTGGACGCTTCGGACGTGGCCCATCGGCTGCAGTCCACTCAGATGATGATCGTTTTGAAGTGATGGATTCATGTTTCATCCATTGTCACATATCGACGCAAAAAATCTGATTTATTATGTGTGAACATGTCCTAACACTGCTCTGAATCATCAACACGTTGTTGTTTTTGATCGACTGTGAGTAAACGCGGCACCCACTTGGGAAAAAGCTTTCTCATAATCAAATGTTCTTGCATCATTGTAAATACACTGCCTTCTGATATCTTTATTGCCTCAGCTATCACACGCAATTGAAATTTACGATTAGGTATAAAAAAATTTGTGGACTTTTTTGATATTTTCTGGAGTAACCACCTCAATTAGTTGACCAAAACATTCACTATCATCGGTGTCTGTACGGCCACGTTTAACTTCATCAAACTATGGTTCTTTTCGATGGAGCAGAGTTCGGACAACATTTTTGAAGCTATTGCTGAGCTTATACAGTATATTTTTCTGCCAAAAACCAATGATAAATTAACACACGAAATTATTTTGAATCCATTGTTTCGAAAATAACAAAAGTAGTTTCACTTAAATGGCCGTCAATTTTTTCTGACTAATCGAAATGTTATGAAATTTTACGCTTAGTCTTTTGTAAGCTGGTACTTCAAAAACAGAAAGATCTAGTAGATAGACCAAGACTATAGTCCAGGTAGCATAATGAAGTAATACTTTCTGCTTGAAACAAGAGGGGTTCAGCGGGTAAAAATCCCATATAATCCAACAATTCGTGGAGCCAAGTTGTCTATTGAAGATGTTTCACGGGTAAATTAAAAGGAACCCTTGAAGAGTCTCAGTTCAAATGTCGACAAATAGAGGGATACAAGACCCAATATTTATAATAAGACAAACAAACTGAAAGCAATACGAGAAAAAGAAAATAACACATCTAGAAAAAGCTTTCGATACAATAAACAGGAGGAGGATATCAAAACATAGAAGAATGAGTCAAAATCTAATCAAAAGCGTTATCAAAACAACTAAGGTGGTTTAGATATGTGAAAAGAACGAATGAGGAAAAAAAATAAGAAGAAACTAGATGGAAGAAATCAATAAAATTACAGCGAATAGACGAAATAAAATACACGAGGTGCTACCACAAACAAACGAGAGAAAAGGAATTTAACCCATCTTACACCCTTAAACGCAAAAAGACATAGTGTTATCCCAGCGGGGGCTTACAACAAGTGTATTCAAAATTGGATTGGAGTGTGTATTTGCTCTAAATCCGCCTATTTTGTAGATGATTGAGATTTGAATTAAAATACCTAAAAATGTTTTTTTAATTGGGCCGTATCGTATTTAATAACAAGAAATACAAACAACTTTTAAGCTTATAAGAATATCAAAAGCATCGTAGTAATTATCACCTGTCGTATAAATATAACCAACAGCTGTTCAAAAATGTATGGAAGAACCCACATAAGGCATTATGTATTATAAATCCCACTCGCTTCATTTGCCCTTGATTCGACCTTGCCGATCGTAGCTTCATCATTTGAAAGCATAAAGCGTCCGTCAAGCAACAACATTTTCAAGTTATACTAAACAGATATGTCCAATAAATATGTATTTATTCCAGCGTGACTCAATGAATAATTCATGATTGGTAAACAAATGTATGCGAGTTAAGAATTGCATAAACAGCCGGTTAGGTGGGTAGTAGCGGTCGGCCGGGTTAACAGAAGCGATTTGATGATTAAGCAGAGATGAACCATATTTTATAAAGAAAAGTTTATTTTCGCTGACATGTACGATGTCATAGAACGATAATAAAGTTTGGTATTTATTTAGATTTGATAAAATAATAACATCGTTGTTTATTACTTTTTTTACGAGAGATAAAAATTTAATTAGGAATGCAATTTTCGTCACATAAGATAAATGCCTGTGGAGTTTAATATGAAAGTTACTATATCAATAAAGTATTTATCAGCGTCATAGACGTTTCGCAGTTCGATTTTCTGAGTTATGCAGATTATGTGCTTATATGCGGTTTATAGACAATTGTCAAAGACATAAATATGTGTCGCTTTTGCTTTTTGTTCGGTAGTATTAAGTTCGCAAAGGCTATATTATTATTTTAAAAGATAATTTGATGCTTGATGTTACAAATGATTAAAGATTAATCCAAAAAAGAAAAGCGTAACAACGAATATCCAAAATTACATTCTGTTTTAGACCTGTTCCTCGCAGATGTGTTACCATGTAAGATGTATTGGTTGTTAACGCCGCGCATACCTACGAACATGTTTTTCTTGTACACTGGCTTATACCGGTTTGTAACAAGTATGATATACAGCAGTCCTTTCCAAAGTAGTCTAGGTGAATCCCCAGGGGTACACGATGGACTCGACAGGAACATTATATAATAAATTTCTTTCGTTAGAACTAATTTTCATATTGTTTGACGAATTTTGCCGATATGGTGGAAATGTATCAGCAGAAGGTCTACTGAAACTAGTAATATTTCAAAGAAAAAGATTGAGAATTTGTATAAAGTGTTAAATCCAAAACACAAACATCAGAAACTCCTACATACACTTAAAGTAAAAGTATGGGCTGCGATTTCAGCACGAGGAATTATAGGCGCTTACTTTTTTGAAGATGAAAAGGGAAGGACAATTACAGTGAATTCAGAGCTTTATGTGCAGACGACTTCTTTGTGCTTGAACTGCAAAGCTTTAATAGTTATAACCAAAAAAATGGTTACATCTGGACAAAGCAACTTCACACCATGTCCAATAGATCTCTGCCATGAGTTCTTGAAATTTGTCCCTTATTTAACATCTATAGACTTTTTTCCGTAAGGATATGTTAAATCTAAAGTTCACGCGATCAAACCGACTGCCCTAGCACAATTAAAAGGAATATTCGTCAAGAACGTATTAACATAGAAACCTGGGATTAGTCTATTCGACTCAGAGCAAAAAAATAATGTTTCTGAAATTTTTCTGATAGAGGGATCTTATCAAAGCAAGTTGCCCAAGTATTTAATGAAATTAAATGATGTTTACAATTAAAAATTCAATGAAGCTTAAAAACTGGAGTATTATAAAACTAGGGATTCAAAGTCAAAAATTGTTCAATTTGAACCCCCAGTAGTTTGTGGAACACTTCTTCGTAATTAGAGGATCCGATGTCTCCAGTAGTTTGTGGAACACATCTTCGTAATAAAAGGATCCGATGTGGAAGCTTATGGAACACATCTTCGTTGGTAGGTATACGATATATTTTCTGTAAGTTTTTGATCCTAAAAGTCTTGTAATTCTTACTCTCTTGTACCTTTTCACAACAATATTCTGACAAGGAGAATCGACTTCTGCACCATTTCAGCATCATGCAACAAAAGTTTATGCACTGTGGATGACAAGTACTACCACGGATACTTCTCAATAGTCATCTCTGCTGTTTCTTTTGAGAAGAGCTGGAATTCTTCTGGGTCGATCATTATGACTTACAGATTGGTAGAAATTTACTATTTAAGCCAATTGAGTAAGCAAGGTAGTGCAACAAAGATAGGCGTATTTTAATCCTTCCTATCCGATCGTAAATAAAGGCAAATGATTTTTGTTCTAATCCTCACTTTAACACGTCTAGTTTGAAAAGTGACCTTTCACATCTCGGAGGAAGCCGGAGCATTTTTTATGGCTTAGTCGAACATTCTGGCATTGGGACTGAATAATTGGGAATACCTTTGAAACAGTGGAAAAAATCTCGCTGTTCCTAGATCCTGTAGCGTATATAGTATGAGATTCGCAAAGTAAATGATCGAAATCAGCGATTTGAAAATCAAATTTTTTCTGCTCTGTGCCAACTGTGTCCGGGGGCGCAACGGGGTTTAAATTTGAACGATATTATTTTTAAGTAATAAATTCTCAAGCAATGTGCTCTAATATGAAACGAACAGTTTTTTAATAAACTCCTTATTTTTCTATAAATTGTTTTTTTAAATGTGAACTTTCTTTTGAGGCACCTTGTATCAAAATATAGTACACAATATCACTTAATCAGTAAAAAGTGCTTCTTACGATATCTTCTATCGTTTTAATATGTAATTGGATTTTTTTTAAATTCTGATTCAAAGTTAACCCACGTTCTAAAAGATATCAATGGGCTTGACATCGATTTATCTGGAGGTTCCCAAATAAATTAATAATAATTGATTGAAAATTTATATTTGTATCAATAAATATTATTGTTTCAATATATTTTTTATATAAATTTCGACATTCAATACAAATAAAAATCACGTTGAACAATTATTTCATGCTTTCGAACTGATTTTATTGAATCCGTAGTGAGGAAGGTTAAATAAAGGACATAACTCCTTTGTATGGCATTTTTATTGTTTGGAAAATTGATTCTCTTGCTTTATTCCAATAGATAAAAATACTTGATCCTCAAGAGTATTATATAAAAGTAAGATAATATAATGGGGAATGATTAATATATTTTTAGCGAAATAATAATGAAAATAATAAACAGTAAGGGCAAAAAAGATAGAGATAGTTTTTGATTTGGTGGATTGTTAAAAGTAAAAACTATGAAGAAACTTCGTTTTCAACATCTGGAATTATATATAAAGAAAAGTTAATGTTAATAGGTTTAAATGAAATTATTTTCACAGCATACGATTTATAATGGTCTATAATTTCAAAAAATAGAAGGTTCTAGAATGGCAAAAACTGAGTTATACGGTTTTTCAAATGATCTAGAATCTTATGAATTAACGTATATTATTCCAAAAACGGTTTAAAATTATTTGGACTGACCTAAAATGTCAAAACAATTGATCTAAAATAACAAAATTGACGTGTTTAATTTCTAAAGCGATCTAGAATGATGTAAAATTACGAAAATTTCTTCTAAAACGATATAAAATGATAGGGGCCGCGGTTGAATGATATAAATTGACGTTCTTGAAACGATCTAGAATGAAGTATATGATTCTAGAATGATAAAATTGACGTAAATAATATCTAAAGCGATCTAGGATGATGTAAAATGTTCTAAAATTACAAAAATTTCTTCTAAAATGATATAGAATTATAGGGGCCGCGGTTGAATAATATGAATTGACGTTCTTGAAACGATATAGAATCAAGTATATGATTCTAGAATGATAAAATTGACGTATATAATATCTAAAGCGATCTAGGATGATGTAAAATGTTCTAAAATTACAAAAATTTCTTCTAAAATGATATAGAATTATAGGGGCCGCGGTTGAATAATATGAATTGACGTTCTTGAAACGATATAGAATCAAGTATATGATTCTAGAATGATAAAATTGACGTATATAATATCTAAAGCGATCTAGGATGATGTAAAATGTTCTAAAATTACAAAAATTTCTTCTAAAATGATATAGAATTATAGGGGCCGCGGTTGAATAATATGAATTGACGTTCTTGAAACGATATAGAATCAAGTATATGATTCTAGAATGATAAAATTGACGTATATAATATCTAAAGCGATCTAGGATGATGTAAAATGTTCTAAAATTACAAAAATTTCTTCTAAAATGATATAGAATTATAGGGGCCGCGGTTGAATCATATGAATTGACGTTCTTGAAACGATATAGAATCAAGTATATGATTCTAGAATGATAAAATTGACGTATATAATATCTAAAGCGATCTAGGATGATGTAAAATGTTCTAAAATTACAAAAATTTCTTCTAAAATGATATAGAATTATAGGGGCCGCGGTTGAATAATATGAATTGACGTTCTTGAAACGATCTAGAATGAAGTATATGATTCTAGAATGATAAAATTGACGTAAATAATATCTAAAGCGATCTAGGATGATGTAAAATGTTCTAAAATTACAAAAATTTCTTCTAAAATGATATAGAATTATAGGGGCCGCGGTTGAATCATATGAATTGACGTTCTTGAAACGATATAGAATCAAGTATATGATTCTAGAATGATAAAATTGACGTATATAATATCTAAAGCGATCTAGGATGATGTAAAATGTTCTAAAATTACAAAAATTTCTTCTAAAATGATATATAATTATAGGGGCCGCGGTTGAATAATATAAATGTATTCATGCAAGAGGTATAGACACTTATATAAAAATTGCACTTGGTTATACATATTTATGTTTAAAAGTTTTTGCCCACCCCTTAATCCATTCACTAAATTCCAAAACAATACACTTCACATGTTTGTCTTTCATATTCTCAAGCGAAGATCGAAACAAACCAAAAATAATAGTTACTTAATACGAGCGCATGTTTATATTTTGTCAGTTAGTGCGAAAAGTCAAGCCTTGCAAATACTAACTGATTTCTTTAACATCATTTATTTTCTAAAACGATCTAGAATCATAAATACTACACTAGCATGATAAAAATTGACATATAAAGTTTTTGAAAAGTATATTTTATTATACTGTACCTGTATGTGACACATATCTTTGCTGAAACATATTTGCTCCCGTATCGAATCGAATATAAGCAGCTACAAAGAATTTTCAGCTAATCTTCTACCTTCCCTCTTTCTCATAAATATCTTCATAAAATCGTAGTCAATTACTCTTTATAAATCCCTAAAGAGAACATATGAAAGTTGCCAGATATTCCGGCAATTGATAACGTTGTAATGATAAAAAAGCCTATAGACTGCTAGATCATAACCACCCCTTCAAGGATACAATGTTTCATGTTTAATAATCATACCGATCAGAAGAATCTCCCCTGTTAGAAAACATCATTTCCCACCCTGGCGTATAGAAATGTGTCACATAATAGTAAAAGAACTTCTGCATCCAGCATCCCATGATACCGTCAAATAGTTGCTGTGTAATTACTATATTCCACCCTTGAATTGCGGAGTAGGATCTAGAGGGTAGTTCCTATTAACACACTGGGTTGGAATAATTGATCCTACTTTGTTAAAAATAGTAATTTTCTTCACGACTATCTTTATCTAGATCTAAGTTGGAGTTTCTGGAACCGTTGGTGATATTCATACTGCTGTTACAGGCAATGGCGATCTTGGCGAATTGATTGGATATATTGAAAGTTCCATTCTGTATCTTCCTCATGACGCTAGAACTTCCTCCGAGAGGCGTGGAGAAGTCAAATCTTTGAAAATATGTCTACTAAGAATAAAAATCCATCAGTAAAGACAGTGTAATTGTGAGTGTTGGTGTAGCGGTGATGTAAACAGTGTATTCAGTTGATCTAGATCTAGATAGTTCCATTTACTCGTCAGCTTTAAAAGTACTAAGAATCTTGAAGAATTAATGGTACTTTGCGATCCACGAGTTGTTTTCCTCATAGAGCGCTTTCCCAAAAATCTTTATGCACACGCCAGTAACAAGTCTCAACACGTTTTACACAAACACAAAGTTTCAACTTACAGCTACGATCCAATTTATTATACAAGGTGTCTCAAAAGAGAAATCTCCTTCGTATTGTAATTTGCGCGAACGCTGTTTTTTGGAAGCGCGCGGGAGGTATGTCAATCGGTAGTCTGGCTCTTTGGAATTGGTATGGAGCGGACCGTGCGTTGTACGTGCGTGAGTTTTACAGAAACGATAATGTAGCGCGTCTGCAATAATCGCAATGTTCGTCACTTGAATGATGCAAAATAGGCCAAGAAACGTGAAGAGACTGGATAAAAGGATCAAAACTAAATCCAGGTGTTACCTAGAACGGTTTTACTCGGTCTATTCATGACGAGCTTGACTTGTCTATACGAAAGCAGGCTGTTACTATGAACTAGCATAGACCATCATTAATTCGCATATTACATAAAGATCCGGGAATTCACCCTCGCAAGAATTGAAACCTTACGATGCTGGTCAGAAGCTTGACTTTGTAAACCGGACGATTGAGCGCTTTTCAACGTTTGCCAACATCTTGTTTTCGGATTATGCTGATTTTCATCTTAATAGACACGCCAACAAGCAAAATTTCCGCTACCGAAGTATAACTAATCCAACACACGAACATCAGAAACCACTACATTCGCCTAAAGTGACCGTATGGACTGCGATATCAGCGCAAGGAATTATAGATCCTTGCTTTTTTGAAGATGAAAATCGTCGTACAGTTACAGTGAATCCAGAGCGTTATGTGCTGATGTTATATGACTTCTTCGTGCCTGAACGGCAAAACTTTAATTATTCTAACCAAAGAACATGTTACTTGCAGGAAGAAGCAACTTCACACCACGTCCAATAGATCTCTACGGCGAGTTCGTTAAATTTTCCCCAGCAAATTGATCTACAGGAAAGGTGACATAAGTTGGCCTCTGCGCAGTCCGGATTTATCATCTGTGAACTTTTTTCTGAAGAGTTATATCAGTTGTGATAATTTTATTTGACTACTTCAGGGTATTTATTATTAACATCACTCAACTCATACACAGATACAAGTACTTTTGTAGCCAATACATATTTTTAGCAGTGTACATGTTATCATGATAGAAACATGATCCCATGGAACTACTGCCTTTGTTAGATTGTCCCTTAAGGATTTCGAGAGATGTATCACATTCAGAAATGCATTATTTCACCTTCCAAACGTTCGATACTAAATTTAGTTACAATGCCCTTCACCTTGAAGTGTTTGTTTTAAGTAATAAAAAATCTAACCCCTATTATTTTTCAGTTCTCTACCTATCTTTCAAACACTTAGTATACGAGAATTGCTTCTTAAGTTTTAAAATACAGAAATAAAAACAAATAATTATAATTGGATATGACTATTGATTTTCAAAATATTCCCATTAAGATCAATACAATTTTGCATGCTTCTGAACCAATTATCGAAAAAAATTTTCAATTCCCATTGAGGTACCTCCAAAATATGTGATTGGAAAGCATCAATCGCTTATGCAGTTGAAGAAAAACATTGACCTCGCAATTTATTTTGATCTGTGAAAATAAGAAGAAATCATTGGTCCAGTTATTCCGAAAAAACCGGAGACTTTGTCCGTATTGAGAAATCGGTACAGTCGGGTTCATGAGCATAGATCCTTGATTCGTCGCCTGTCATGGTTTTATAGACGTCTTCTGGAGCACCACGATCAAATTTTCTCAGCATTTCTTTCCACCAATCGACACAAGCTTTTTTTGAGCGATTGTCAAATATTGACAGCCAAATGTTCATGCAATATTGAATATATGCTAGTGGAACTAATGGCCAGGTATACCTTGCTTTCATTGTATGTCATATGACATTGCAGTATCAGTTTACGCATAACATCGATGTTTTTTTGTACAACACCCAATTTTGGACGACCTTCACGAAATTCATCCTGTAGCGAAGTACGATTACGGTTGAATTCGAAAACAAGCAAAACACTGTGGTTCAAGATTGTTCCTTATCACCAAAGTCAAAGCGAGTTTATCGGCACACTGCTCATAGAAGATCATCGTATGAAAATGTTCGAGATTGAATTCCATTTTTTGACCAAGATGAATGTTTCAAGTATCTTTAAGTAACTCAAATAGCACTCGTTGTGAGTACGTTCACTATTAAAAATGTCAAACTTTATGATGGCAATGACAGATTTGACATATTCACTTTAGTGTTGCCATATCTCAAAACTTAAGTACCAACCGACGTATCTACAATCATATATAAAATACTCTTAAAGTTAATTTGCTGATCTTATCTTTTTCGAATTCTAAATCGTGTCAATTCAAGTTTTCCCTATGAAATCTGACATGGTCTTTTATATTCTCCGGGCAATAAACGATGCAATGCATTTAAAACGACTCTTGGGAGCATGGACATATGCAAAATACGACCGGTCGCTATAGTAACGCTTCCATTCGTCCCTAATCGGAACGTGGACAACGCGACGATATATACTTCCCGTTGACATTACGTCGTTGCCATGATCGATTCCCATTACACACAAAAACAAATAACAAGAGCTTTTCTATCTGTTATCCGTCTGTCTTGTACGTTTGCATGGAATTTTAATAACATACATAGGCATTATGGAAATGTTCACTTTTTTTACATTATTCATTATTTTTATTTTGCTATTCATTAATAAATGTAAATATTTTATACAGAAAATTCTAAAATATGAAGATTATACTGAAACAACAGACTTTTTCTTTACGTAAAGTTCTTAATATTTTACTGCGAATACCTACAGGGGATGTTTTAAAAAAAGGCTTCAAAGAATTGTGGGACAACTATAAATTCTTCCACTTCCACATCTTCGTTGTCACTGAAACTCTTCTATAGTCTATTTTTATTCATAAGAGAGTATTCAAATAATAGAGCATTCGTAATCCATAGGCGTATCACTTCTTTTAGAAGATTTTTTCAAGTTATACCGCCGCATCCAATATTTACAATAAATGCATCGATCGTTCCATCAGTAACATTATTTTCCGCATTTTCTCTTCTTCTTTAATCGTGTGATTTATTAGCTTTTCCCAGTTTTAAGGCTTCACGTTATTCAGAACCTTAAAATTATTCATTTTAAAAGAATTATCTTTTCTTGAAACTTTTCCCTTTATCTGAGCTTATACCAGTTCAATCGGGCTTATTTCGTAATGATGTGGTGGTGTTCTAACCACCGCCATTACAAAGCTGAATTATTTAAAAAAATCTATATTCGACTTGTAACAGTTTCATCTTGCCAAAATTTATTTGGTGTCTGTCTCTCATTGATCCATGTTTCAAATAAATGAAATATATTTCGTTTTTGGTTTCTTATTTCTTTCATAGTCGTTAGATAATTTCTTCTGCATACTACAATATCGTTTCTTTCTACTAGGATAGACTTTCTGGAATGCATTTTCCAGTGAAAACTTGTATTTTAAAAGTTTCCATAATGTGCTTCGACTCAGTTTAAGGTTACCTCGAACCGAACAAAATTTTTAACATTTATTGGCGAAAAGGTATTACTTATTGAGAAAAATCTTATGATACGGCTATGTAATCTTCACTGCACAGCTTTTGACGTCTCCAAACATTGTTCTGTACAGCTAACGCTAATAAAGGACGAATAAAACCCCGAAAAATATTTAGATTAATTTTTTAATAATATTCGAAATGACCGTTTTGCAACAGAAATTAGGTTTTATTACTTTCTTGTACATAAAAATAATGTTGAGATACCAGAAAAAGTGGAAATCACTTGGAGCAAGATCCGGATTTTGAGAATGAAATTAAAAGTGATTACTAAGGATCGATTTGGTTGTTCTTCGTCATGAACATCTGTATTCCTACCTTTAACCTTCCGTTGGTCGTGTTAAGGGACATGATCTACACTCGTATATACGTATATAGGTTTGGCTATTAAATAACGAGACTGCTCGCCTAGAGGGCGCCCTAGACGGGTGAGCTAAAAAACGTTGAGTGCGTTGAGTATCTAGATATCTTCTGAAACGAACGTGTTTTTTTTATCAATCTCAAGTATCTCGTTAAATTGAAAAAAACTCCGACCCAGTGCTATAAATTGTTGCAATTGCAATCCCTATGGGGACAATTGTCTATCTCGTTTTTGAGTGGTGAGGTGAAGAACTAAAGAGCACTGAAGATGACCATGTCGTCCTGTAATTGTGCGAGAGAATCGTCGAATGAGCATCCGGATGATTGCCGAGGCTGTAAACGCCGATAAAGAAACGGTTAAAAAAAATGATCAATAGCTCTTGCGTCAATGGGTCTACTTAGATTTCCTTGAAAGGTTAGGGAAAAACCTGTTTTGAAAGGGACCCGATTTGAATCGATGGAAACGGTAAAGCAAAAAACGGCAGAGCTCCTAAAGGCACTCAACAAAGAAGACTTCCAGCACTACTTCGATCAATGGAAAAAACGTATAGAAAGGTGTATGGCCAGGGGAGGGGAGTATATTGAAGGGGAGCTATCGAATGTAGAATAATTTTTATAATAAAACTCAAATTAAGGAAAAGTCGAGGCGAAAGAATCAGTTACAAATATACAGTATTAATTAATACTCGTAAAAAGAATGAAATTGCATTATTTGATACCAAACAAACATAATCGTCTTAAATTTTCTCGATCTTAATGTCGTTTTCTAAGTATGACAACATTGTGTGAATGTAACCCTATCCAATTACCATCTAGCAAACGTCATAAAGCGTGTAATAAATAAAACAATGTAATTTTTAACGTTTATTTCTCTCTAATCTACTATTGCATCATGATGATTCATTAGCAATAAATAATCCGTAGCGCTTGCGAGTTCATACAAAACGAATGTCCACAAGATAAAAATACCAGGTAAAAAAAGGTTCGTTTCACCTGTTACCGACCTACGAAATACATAATACCATTGACATTGTTCACCTTTGTCGTGTTACAATCATTATAGTCGAGCAGTTTAGTTCGCATTACAAAACGAGACGATAAACAAAAAGAGAACTGGTTTTGTGGATACGAGTTTTTAAAACGAGAAAGGTTGTTTAGTTCATAGGCGTTTCAATATTTTTCTTCTCTCTAGATTGTATACAAACGCATTTTGACATTGTTTGGAAGGACGTGAATAACAATTACCAAAAGGTGTCAATTACCCTTGACGACTAAAGTAAATCAACTTACCTTGGGTACGCTACAACTCGTGACGATTTCTAAATCCGTTGACATAAGGATACGCCAACTCAAGACGGAGATATTTCAAGTAAACGAAAAGGTATTCCGAGTACATAATACAACACCCATTTTGTAAAGTTGGATAATCCTAAAACTAAAAACCTAGAATTAGGTTAGGTCAAAAGCTGGCGCACGCCCCTTACACCCTTGGGTCGTAATAATTCATGTTGTATAAATAAGGTGACCGTAATTTTGAAACACCAAAGCGAGACACCAACCCTAGTTTTGGCCCGAAAAAATGTAATAAATACCAATTTATTAGTTATATATAAAAAATAAATGAAAAACTCACTTAGAGAAAGTATTGTACAAAAGTACTGATATTTGTCCGAGGAGTGAATGAATTTACTTTGATGTTATCATAAAACTGATTACAGCTTAAATATAGGCTGGATTTCAGGAACAGCGTATATTTAATTGTTTCCACGTTCAACTGTGATTTGTTTGCAATCCAGAAATTTTTAATATGAGTAAAGACTCTCTGTTGCATTGAAACCAGGCAGATAATGTACTAGCACAGTTAAAATCTTAATACTTGATACTTATTTTGTTTCAAAATGTTTGAAACACTGAATTTAATGCTGATCGACGGGAGTCTTGAGTACTCGCCATTCGTTGATTTTTTCTTCATCCACAATCCCCAATTCATCTTCTACAATTTATTCTCTTAAGAGATTTATAGTCAGAGTTATTTATTTCATTCCAATATATTCAACAACTAAATGGTATATGATTCACGAGTGTATAATGGAGTTTAGGTTGGAATGAATAACAACTCATTATACGTGAGTGGAATACTATACTTTATCCACAACTACTAAATATTTTTGTTGGAAAATTTTGTTACATTATGATAAACACTATTATTTTATTTTAACACATATTCTATACAATGTATTATTGTTCATTTTAACATAGTACATAGTTATCGAAAATTATAATAATCGTATAATATCTCCATTATAATCAACACAAAAATTTATGTATTTGACAAATATTGGGTATCTAATCTTACAATATTTGTTGCCAGTTCATAATATGCTGTATTATATACTTTCCTTGACTTTTCCGGTAATAAATTTGGTGAGGCAACTTTGGCAGCTTCTTCAATTTCTGGTGGTGTTAAAGAAAAGTCACTTCCATTTTCTGTATCAATTTTTAGTTGGTTTTTAAACATAATTTTACATAAAATATTAAAACACTGAGCAATCTGAACACATAATAATTTTGACAGTTTTGAATAAAATTTATTTTGTTTAAAAAAGTATATCAATTTATAAATTGTTTGACAAACCATGGTACGTTGAGAAACAGATTCATGTCGCTGACAGTGACAGTGTAAACGTTTCATCCCTTCAAAATAAAGGTCCTGGTTTCAAATATGGTCAAAGAATATTTATTTTTTTTTCTGTGTAAAGAACTAAATTGAAAAAATATAATGCAACAAGAAAGCATCTGATAGCAGTGATTAATGATTCATCAATCACTGCCATGATTAATGGGTAATATTAAGGTCAAGCCAGTAGACGTATAATGGGTACATTATACAACAGTCGTAGATAAAAATACTAAAAAGTCACTTATAATTTGCTTCGATTTAAAAACACATGAGATAGTATAAAAAGAAGTTTTTTTCTCTTTCTTCATACTTTTCTGTCAAATGAGAGATAACGACGGCTACTTCAACAGCATTTATTGACCTTCGACCTGATGGAAGATCACTTCTTGGCTATGTACAAAATAAAATCAAAGCTCGGCTGTTGG
This sequence comes from Diorhabda sublineata, assembly GCF_026230105.1. Taxonomy (NCBI): domain Eukaryota; kingdom Metazoa; phylum Arthropoda; class Insecta; order Coleoptera; family Chrysomelidae; genus Diorhabda; species Diorhabda sublineata. The sequence continues at coordinate 17,098,012 of NC_079476.1, forward strand.
ATTTTCAAAAAAGTAATTTGAGTAATTTCGGCCACTTTTCATTGACTAAAAAAAAGATTGTAAAAGTTCAAATAGTGGCAGCCATATCTCTACAGTAGCCATCAACGCTGACCAACTAGTTTTGTTGTAACCGAGCAGTTTCTGATGATGAACACAAAACCCTTCATCACGCATTTTGTGGATGTACAAATGCGAGTACAACTTCACATTTACTGTTTCAACATCAATTGGAAATTCATCTCCAACTGTTTGAACAATATTGTTAATTATGTTGGCCGCAGAATCAATTCCAATGATGCCCATAATTGATAACTGATTTCACATTGAAAAAGAGTTGTTTCTCTTCTCTTGTAACTGCACCGCCAAAGTTGGTATTGTTTAGGTTAGGTTTTTAATGACATCCAATAAATAGTCACATAGTACTTCCAGAAGCTTGACTTGAGCTCCCTCAACTGAATCAAAACAACGCACTAAAATAGGAAAAAGTTTTAAGGCCTTGTGTCTGTTTTTCTCCGTGAGAAAAATTGTTGAGCTTATCCCAAAATAAACACAATGTCAATGAAAAAAATGGAAAGACAGTAAAAGAATTAACCTCAAATCAACCTACGCAGCTTCACTAAGGAATCCAAAGTTCAATGAAAAGTGCAGAGCTGGGAATTAAACGCAGCTTTCAGGACACCTTATCCTTATATAATAGTGACATTTTTTCATCAGTCTATATGCCAAGAATTATTTTGTACTTTTTAGTTTGATTATTGGTAAAAATTTTTTAGTTTTACCAAATTACAATTTATTCATTTAAACTTGTTCTCTGAGTGTATTCTATTATCTAAGTTTATCTGAGGAAGTTTCTGTTTCGGCTAGTTATTTATCTAGCGTTCGTTCAATGTTATCTATTTCTTATATTTCATAATAATACAATATTGATACGTCTATGGACCTCCTTGATAATTACGTCGAGCGCAAAACCGCAGGTATAAAAAAAAGATTACTTTTAACCGCATTCTTCACCTTGATTATTCTTCAAAATACAATTAAGAGATACGTAACAATTCTACAACTTTTTATTTTCTTCACAGAAACGTTATCGTGCGTGGAATTAAATTGCCTAACTTAAGGTTGTTGTAATTTGTTTGGTCGTTGAAAGTAGACCAAACTTTTTAAATTTACTCAATCAATGGGAGTAATATTAGGTGTGCTACATGGCCAGTCCATTGATTCGCGTCTTTCAATTAACCTTTATTCAAACTGGTTATCCAGATTCTTCGGACATTCAGGGTGAGTGATTGAATGAGGTTCAAATGAGTTAGGAAGAATCTGAGTCTGTAGGGTCATTGTTTTCTGTATTATTATCAGTTTCTTCGTCCAAAGGCGCAATAGAAATTGGATGATGTTCGTAGTGTGGTTGAGGTCTAAGCTGACTCGGTTTCAATATAATATCTCCTTTTTTTACGAATGTTGAGTTCTGCAGTTTTTCGCACACAAAAATAACTATCTTCAAGATCTTTTGTTCTATCTATAGCATTGGTGGTGCAAAAAATCAAATTGATCGACGGCCAGATAACCACAACTCGAATATACCACGTCCGAAACCCACGGTTTATCTTTATTTCTAAGCAGTGGTTTTTTCTTCGACATATGAGGCCGTTTTTCTTGATTTTTGCATTAAAACGATCCAACAAATCTATCGCTATTAATTGAGCCACATCCTTTCCAGCTAACTGTTGTGCCTTTAGACGCTCCAGATGTGGTTCACGGGCTACAGTCCATTTAGATGACGATCATCAACACATTGTTATTGATCGACTTTGAGTTAACGTGGCACCCATTTTGAAAAACGCTTTTTTATGGTCAAATGTTCATGCATAATTGTTAACATACTGCCTTTTGATATCTTTACGGCCTCAGCTATCTCATGCAATTTCAATTTACGATTAGATATAAACAAATTGTGGACTTTTTGATGTTTTCTTGAGTAACCACCTAAATTGGACGAACAGAACGTTCACTATCATCGGTGTCTGTACGACCACGTTTAACTTCATCAAACTATGGTTCTTTTCGATGGAGCAGAGTCCGGACAACACTTTTGAAGCCATTGCTGAGCTCGTACAGTATTTTCTTTTCATCAAGAAGCAATGATAAACTAACACACGAAATTGTTTTGAAAATAACAAAAGTAGCTTCACTTAAATGGCTGTCACTTTTTTCTGACTAATCGAAATGTCATGAAATTTTACAAATAGTCTTTTGTAAGTTGGTACTTCATAAACGTCATATGTATTTGTCAAAAGCAGCGTCATCTGATACAGACATACACCAAATAAATTTTGACAAGATAATAATTGTTACAAATTGGAAAAAGGCCTTTTCAAATAATTTATCAACTGGTTTAAATCCACCAACATAAAAGAGGCGCAGACTGATATTAGTAATATGACGGCAGGTCAAACATTTGTGTTGAAGGTGGTTTATTGACTTTCTAAACTATTCGTTGTGGTGACTACTGGAAAGAAACAGTAAATCATACGATTGAAGAAGAAGAGAAAATATGGAAATTGGACAAAATTGCTGATGAAATGATTGTATGTATTGTTAGCTTGTGCTTTTATATTGAAATTATTCTTTATAAACGTAAGGTTGTTTAAAAGTTTAACCTTTTTACATATTTGACCAATATAACACAATGTTTTCTATACCTTGTGAAAAAATGGAACATTTTATGAAAAATGCACTTTTTCATCTTCAGCTGTTTGAAAGTTAAGCCGGTTAATTAGGTGAAGTGTACACCTGATATATTTATTATATTTATACAAATGTTATTTCATACGAAAATACTCGAGGTATTACTTAGAAAACTATTCTATTAAAAGAAGTGATGCGCCTATGGATTACGAATGTTTCATTTTATTACTCTCTCTTTCATAAAAATAGACTATAACATGAGAATATGGAAACCAACCTAAACAATATTTCTTATGAATGATAGAAATTTATATCTCCTCGGATTAAAGTGTTTCGATGTTTTCTGAAGAAACAGCGATTAAAACAACAAAAATTAAGGAAGGAAACAACCACTTTTCTGGCTAATACCGTGACGATTATTGATTTAATCTTTTCTTAACAACGTGACGTTTATGCGACATTTCTGCAAGGAGAGAGGCGTTTATACCTCAGCCCCTGTTTTTAATTGCGAATCAGGTATTTCGAGCCCTATTCTCCGAAGATATGGCATAAAATTTTCGGTATTATACGAGGTGTATCTAATATATTCAAATATAATTCGTAGAAGTTTTGTTTTTTTTAAACAAATAGAATAAATAAATTGAATGATTCTCAAGGTGAGACTATCAGTGCTATTCTCAGAAATTCGTTTTATTTGCTAATCATGCATTATTCATAGGACTATTAACATTTTTTTTATTTTAGTAGAATGTTCAAGGTGAAAAAATCGATTTTCTATGCCAACTATTCGTAGTTTTTGGGTTCACTGAACTAGATTTCTAATTTCGTAACTATATTTATATGCTAAACGACCAAGGAGATTGTTAATGTTAAATTGTTGTTTATTGTGACTTTTCTCGTTTTGATTACACAGTCTGATTATTTTGTTGACGAACACATAACGACGTGTCATTAGCATAAACATTTATATGTAAATAATTGTCTTATTGATTATTTTAAAATTGTTATTTGCAGTGTTCATTATATATGAATGAAGATATATACGAGGATTGTCTTGAGAGTTTCCTACCAATGACAATTAAACAAGACAAATCTTTAGCAAAATTTTTCTTCACTTATACGATTGTCCTATTGAAGAAACTACATCTTACAGACCAATTAGCATTTATCTTTTTTTTGTGAAGGAGAAATTCTTCGGTTGCTGGAATTGCGAGGATATGTGGGATTTCTATTCATTTAGGGATCATTTTCTTGCTTCCTAATATACAGTATAACGGCACAACTTCATCATACTTTTTGGATCTTTCTTTATCTACAATTTATCGATTCAAAACGTACACTCGCGGTCAAAAAATCTGTAGCTTTTTTTTCACATTTCAGCTTTTAGCTTTACAATGAGAGTTTTATTTTGGTAAAAAATATCAAGCGTAAAGGAATCTTAAACAAGGGTTATAATTAACATTGAAGAAAACACAAGATTAAAGTTGTCAAAATAATAACTTTTTTGAAATTAACCTATCAATATTTAGGGTTCCCTTCACTAGCTCTAATAACAGCTTAAATCGCTGGATCGAATAAGTTTCTTTAGTCGATCTTCAACAATTCCCGTGGCTACTGCAGGATCTCTAGCTCGAACTTTTCTCTCAAGTTCACACCATAAATAGTCGTTAGCATTTGAGTCCGAGCTACACGCTGGCCAATCCATAGCGACGATTTCGACATCCTATATGGAACATGCAATATGTTAATGAACATTGTTTGGTTTCCCGTTAATCCTCCCACTCCACTGCCAGTTTCAATAAAAACCAACTCGGTTATACTTCCACTGAAGTGCCCAATCAAACTATACCAAACTATCCAGCAACCACCTCCAAAATCCACATTTTCTTTTATGCACCACTGCCTGATTCTTTCTCCAGGTCTTCTGTACAGTCGTTTTCTTCTATCGCTACCATGCAGGCACACTTTGCTTTCGTCTGAGAAGAGAAGGGAGCTTCATTGTTCGCCAGTCGAATTAAAGTGTCCTCTGGAAGCTCGCTGGGCTGAGGTTGATTTAGGTCCAGTTGCTGGCCTATTTGGCTCAAGAGCCTTCTTCTGACTGTCCAGCTATTCACAACCACTCCTTGCTTTTCTGTGAGCTCTTGTTGGACATAAATATGCAGTGTTCATTTTATTGTGAATTCTAGTGTGGTTATGGAAAATTTGGAGGGGTTGCGTAAACGCCGAAAAACCGTTTCATCAACAGTTAATGAAAAAACAATTATTTAGTTGTTTTGAATCATTAACTGACAAACGTTTATGTAAAAGTGTTGATAACACAGTGGAATTAGTTAATAATACGCTTGGTACGATTTACAGAGAGAAAGGAAATTTGGCGAGTTTCAAACAGCAGCTCCAGGAAAACCAAAATTTTAAATAGAAAACCTTTTAAAAGAAAATTTCATGCGATCTTCTCTAGAAAAGAATTTCCGATATCATAGTTCGAGACGATAAGGAAGGACACTATGGAAATAGGTTTTCGCTGGGAAAAGCAAACTCTATATCAATAGATCATATTGTAATATAGAGAAGAACATTGAATATTTGCAACTAGAAGGTTGTAGTGAGATTTCTGAAACAACCACAGGGAAAAAATTGCAGTATATTTTAAAAAATACTGAAAAAAACTTTCCCAATTTATATAAAGTAATTCCATTCCTGCTTCGGCGTTTACAGAAAGAATTTTTTCAGTTATGAATGCGAAATGGCGAAAATAGAGAAATAACAATAGTTTTTCATTAATGTAATAAAGCATATGACACTTTTATTTCATACAAAACATTGTTAAAAAATGCCAGGAATACAAATAACAAGCCCTCTTCAGCTACAGCTACTATAAAATTCGGCGAATTAGCGCGGCGCCTTTCATCTGCTTCTTATAAATGCCGGACGCGCCTTTGATGTTTCCTTCAAGAACTTTTTATTATAGCATGCGGTTTATTTGCAGTAAATAATTTTTATGAAAATCTATTTATTTCTTTTGTTTATTTTTGTCCTAGAACTTTGTAGAATTTTATTTAAGTATATAAATGATGATTTCTGTAAATGCAGTTAGTTTAGTTTTAAATAAATAGTCGTAGTGAAAACAACGAATTAGTGAAAGTAATCGCAAAAATTGTTTAAGTGATATTTATAAGTAAATTATAATATTAATTGTATTGTATAGCGTGTAAATGAATTAAGAGACAGTGTTTATTAATTCACCCCACGAAAAGAAAGATTGTAAACAAATACGAAAAGCGTTACAATATATTTTATAAAAGTAAATATTTGTTTTCACTAAACAAACTATCTTGTAATATACATATAATTTCTTTTTATATATAATTAACCCATTCGGTATTCGCTTCGGGTCTAATTGATCGCATTTGGTTTTGGTATTTCGTATGCAAATGAGACTTATATCCCGAAGTCAACCGTGTTATTGTTGGTGGTGGAACTGCTTCGTTAATATTGAAGGACGGACTCGATTTGCGTGTATGTATTTGGACCTCCTGCCATGCTATAGTCGAAAATTTCGGTATCAGTGACCTACAACGTAGCTTTTTCTTATTCGTTATAACCAATCGAATTTATTACTGGAATGATATCATTTAATATTTGCATTATATAATCAGTAGAGATGGGCAGAGTACTGTGATAAAGTAATCAAGACTATTTCACAATGAGTACAGTAGTTTTCAACAAATTGCTAATTTTCTTGCTCAGTTAATTCCTTGAGCTCTCACCTCTGTTTCTTGATTTATTTCTTCGACATTTATCTCATCTAAACCGGTTGGTTTCGTAATTCCATAATTTCATCCAAATCGACAGAGTTCCCAATATCTTCATTCTTACTTAAATCTGACCAAATGCTCCTTTCGCAGATCTTTCTATTATCTCATTCCAAGCAATCATAATATTGTAGTTTTCCCAAAATTCTATTATTGTTGGGTGGTTTGGGGCTCTTTGTTTTTGTTTTTTAATTTCGCAATAACGTTTAACAGACGAGCAGAAATTTTCAGTGAACCAATCCTGGAAAAATTTAATTCTTATCCATGATTTTTTAATATGCTGCTTCTCCTGTAATCTTAATGTTGTGAAGATTATTTTGATGTTTAAATCTATCAAACTAATACCGAAAGTTTTATTTATGTCATTTTCCTCAGCTTGAAAGATATTAAAAATTCTTCTACCTTTTTCCATTATGATATATTGAATTAAAGGCATATTGATTTCAATTTCGTCGTCAATATAGACAGTCGTTTTTCCATTTTATCTATAACGCTATTCCTAAATCGGGTAATTCTAGTTGCAGAGCTCAAATTCAATGCAGCACTAATTTGAGATTGACGTTCACCATAATCTAATCTTCTAATCACTTGCATTTTAGTTTCCAGTGAAATGCTTGTTCTGGTTGACTCCTCTTCTTATTTTTCATTATCACGCATGATAAAAAATGATTAAAATACCTACACTGTTTCGGATATATTTGGAAATCTAGCTGCGCACAATGTCGGGGAATCTCCGATTTGGAATAAAACAGTGCTAAACCGAAACAGCGCTAAAAGAAACAGTGTTAAGCAAAATCTTACTGTATGATTACTTTTAAGAAAAGTACATGCACAAATGAGTACTTTTACAAATCTTAGAAAGTATGAGTTACAAATAAGAATACTTACTTTAAATAATTCTAACTAGAGAATAAGTTAAGGTGACTATAGGTTCGTTCCAACCCATCAAAAAACAGTCCTTGGAACGGTAATGATTCTGCGCAATAGAGATTACGAGTTCCAACCAGGCGGTTACCGTTATACGAACGGTTCTGTTTTGCGTTTCAAACGACTTAGGTATCGCTTTTGAACCGTTTCCGGGACGGTCTTTTCGATACTTGGTTGATAGCAAGTACTGCTACAAGAACCGTGCATAGCCGGAGATTACGCAGAAAATATCTAGAAACGCTTCCGATAACAGTTCCAAGAACGATCCAGACTAGTTGGAACAAACCTTAAACGTCCCGATTTGGGCGGGATTGTCCCACTTTGAGACAGCCTATTTCGCTGCCTTCAACGAGAACAAACCAGAAATTTTAAAACTGATTTACTCCACCGATACTGATGTAATACCTAGTTATAAATTTACTGATAAATTCGGCCAAAAGAAGTCACAGTACATTCTAATTTATATTTCAATAATGATTATGTTTGGTTGGGTTAGGTTTTTGTATTTATATGAGTTTACATGCACAAACATTGCATCCCAAATACCGCTGGCCGAATATGGCATCTTATACCGACCTAGAGCCACATCTTTCAGCTGGTATTTAAAGGAATATGCTTTAAGAGACCCCAAAACCTCGTTACACCGAGAGTGAACAGGGTTCGAGCATTTTAGAGAATTTCTCTTCAAAATCATCGTCATTGATTTCTTCATGGGAACCTTTTTCAATTGGAGTTTTTGAATCCGTTGATATACATTCAAAAAATTATTTTTAAATAATTTTATGTCATTGTAGAAGTACGCTTTGTATTCATTTTAGCAGAATGTTCGTTCCCCATTGGTCTCCAATACTATTCTCTAATTTGTAATTGTTGGCAAAATATTTATATTCTTTTTAAGTCCGAACCCTATCGAGAATAATACTTCATGAAGTGGAGACCTACGTCTTGTCTTGAGCGAAGAAGCCTCTCTTTAGCATCCCGGAAGGGAGCAGTTTAACAATACATGGAGTTTCTTCATCACCTTTGCATCTTAAGCATTAAGTATCTTACGTGATACCTTGAGACAATTTGCTGTACACTAGTGATTAAATGACCAAATGTAGCTGATTTCTTTTAAAATGGGTGTTCCGCTATCAAGGTATTTTTGTGTCCATTAGATTTTTGATGAAACCATCGGGAAATTGGGGACACAACCAGCAAGTTTTTCAGTAGAGTTTGGTATCATCTTTATGATTATAAACAAATTCGTAAGTGACTCAAGAGTCGCAGTCGATATGGATGTATTTGTTCTTTTGCGTAATTATATAACTGGCACACATTGTCTAATCCATATAATGTTTATGTGGTACCAACTTTCAAAAGACTAGGTGCAAATTTTCATGGCATTTCGATTAATCAAGAAAAAGTGACATCCATTTAAGTGAAGCTACTTTTTTTATGCTACAATGAATTTAAAGCAATTTCGTGTGTTAATTTACCATTGCTTTTTGATGAAAAAAATACTGTACAAGCTTGGCAATGACTTCAAAAGTTTTATTTGCCATTTGGAACGCGAATGCAAACTTTGAACCAATGTATCTTCTTCAATTTTTATGATACATAGAACTAGAAAAGCTCAAAATTTTTGGCATGAAAAACCCTACAATTAATATTTGAAACATTCTCTCATAATATGAATAGTTTTTGGTTTATTTAAGAAAAATTAAGTTCAATTTAATCAATTATTTTTTCTAAAATAAGCATTCAAAACCGGTCAAATCACATGGATCATATCAATAATACATAAATAAAGTTGATTGCCAGTGGATTACGACAAATTTAAATTAGGGTGGTATAATTATTACATTCTTTCAAAAAAGAAAAAAGAAGCAACCTTATTTTTGTTATGAATCCGTCCTCTCTTATGCAAAAGACTTTTGACAGTGCTCATTTTGAAGGTTTTTCTGTGTGTTTTAAAGAAGATCTCCTGAATTTATTTCGAGTTATTTGAGGTTAAATGTTTTTAATTTCAATTTAATTTCCCAAGAATGGCCATCCTTCAACGAGCAATAACTCAGTTATTATTGAATTTACAGAGGTCCTTAAAAAACGAATCTCTTTGTTTTTTTATTAGCTACATTTTTATTCTTAATGATTTTGCTGATAAAATGGAAACTTTTAAAGTTATTTATGAGGATCGGTGAAACATATGCGTTTTTTCAATGAAAAATTAGCAGTTTCAATGGCAAATAACTCTAAAAGTACCAACTTTAAAAAATATTTTGTTAGTCAATCTATCACATACGAGATTATTTTGATGAAATAAATTTTCATCTCCAAGAAGGGGTGGCTTTCATACCCAGTGCAAAAGCACCCTTCGGCACAAGGTAGATTTTGAAGAAGTTTATAAATACTACCTTCATACTAATTTTCAAGAAAATTGACCTTGATTATCAAAATTCCACGAGAAATCGGCTGGTACCTGGCCTAATAAAAATACCTGTAAATTAATGTTAATATCGTCGTTTAAGTTCTAACACCACCAACTAATAAAGAATCGAAAATTGCACCCCTAAGCAACTGATACCTTAAAATCGACCTATGGTTATGAATTTTTTCAAAATTTAAAATATTATGATCGCGATATATAAAAAGAAGTTTTTTGAAAAGTGTCATTTCTGACTTTCGCGGTGTTAAAACTTAAGGTTATTGTTTAAACAGAGTAATAATTGAAAATTTTCTTTTTTAGGTAATTAACATTTACCATAACGTGGTAAGTATATATTTTTCAATCATTTGGTATTGACCAACAATTAGTTGCAGTAAAATATTCTTAACATTCAATGGAGCTTGACGAAGCACATTATAGTAAACAACAAGCCAAAGACCAATTTTAACACGTCAGCGAAAAAATATTCTATAGAAAAAAGGCTATTATTGTTAAAGTCAACAAAAGATTCTTTGTATAATAAATATAAACCTTTTAGATAGACGTTAAACAGTTATAAACCATTTACGGGTCTTTACAACAACGCTTCTACACCTAAGTAAGTGTAAAGTTGTTCCTGGTATGTCAAGAAGGTCGTTTGAAGGACATTCGCTTTTATAATCGATTTTGTGGATCAAACTATGTTTGCTAAGTTTTTTATAAAGGAAAACGAATTCAAACAGAAGTTTAAATATTATACTCATACAGATTGTTAATTTTCTAAAAAAAGGTATATCTGTAAGACATTCAATTAACCTAGTCCTTTTCGTAATACATCCCCCAAGTACTGTGTCTCTGAAGACGTTAACGTTGTTATCGAAACGCGCGTCAAATGGTATAATGAAAGTGGCACCATATTCTTTTCTTCAAAATAAGGGTGTAGGGACAAACTATTTTTTTAATTCATTTATTTGCCTTTTATTCTATGAAACAAATTACTACACTATAATTACAGAAATTTTATATAATTGAATAATCATTCATTCGGCTGGATTTTTATATTTTTGTTTTTAAATGTTGCCTTTTTATTCTTTCATCCGTGGTTGCCTCTCATTTTTCTCAATGTAACTTTCGTTTCATATTTCGCCAAAAACGTTCAATTGATGAATATTTCCAGCCTTTAGCGTGCGAAATCTCATCATTGTAACTTCTAAGTTTTGATTTTTGTTCCATTTGTTTCTTCTCAAAATATTTGGGTGCCGATTTTCTTAATATTTGAACTACATTCTGTTCCTTTAAGATGTTGCCAATATATTTCTTATCGATTTTGAATTCTATGCTAACTGATTCCCAGTTTTCCGTGAGGCGCTTTAACCAAAGTTCCTCACTTCCTTTATATCATTTTTTGTCTGATCCTGACTTTCTTTCAACCGAAATGCCCGTCTCTACACGCCGACAGATATCGTAAATTGTTTATCTGGTTAATAGCATTCTTACGAAGTGAATAACGTAAATGATTTCAACAGATCTTGATTTTGTTCATAAACCTTAGCAAATTTTTTTGTTCCTTTTCTTTTATATTTTCCATAATTGAAATTAAACTTCTAATACAGGTGTAATGTTTATACTTGGGACATTTGGCACCTGCCAAATTACGAGAAACGATCAACGGTCTCAAAATGTACACCCTTATCGCCTTCTCTTCATTATTGATTTCTCTCGTGAATGATAAGTATGCTCTATTAGAAGCTTATTACAACTAACCACTACCTTAAAAAGGAAAGCTAAAGCTGACTCTAGTCGAGATAAACATACCCTCTGATACCTCTCTTCTTCTTGGTGTTTCCACTACTGATCATAGTCCAGCTGTTTTCCTCAATAACAGGTGTAATTAGTCGCATCTCATCAATTCTATTATACATTGAGTCCTCCTGGATGATTTATTGAATCAGTTCCAAATCAGCTAGGTGCCTTTCTATATTCTGCTGGTCTTGAAGCTTGTTGTTGATAACTTCACCCTATAAATATTTTAACCTGATAAGGATAAGGTTAGTTCTGATGAAAAATAGCTTGATCTTCAAACCTAATTCTGATATATACTCCAAGTGGTCTTTCTCTTCTAGTCGAGAAGATTCTTGAACGTAGTACAAGATGGCAGCCACATAATTCGTCTTGTTGATAATCCAGATGATTTATTTACATATCGTGGTTGGTATCTTTGTTTTTTTTTTGAAGAACACTGCTATGCTAATCTTCTATGTCACGATTTTTTAATTTTCTTTTGTTAATACGTGTTTTAATTATAAACGAAAACAGAAAAGAAAATGCCTTTGTACTATGTACCACTATTGGTTGAGTGAATAAGATCTTGACTAAGGGAAACTTTCAAGAAGAGTTAATTATAAAAATAAAAAGAAAGGATATTGAGGTAATAATAAATGAAAAATAATGATACAAGGTAGCTCAAATTTATATACATTAACCTATTGATGTAGACTCTTAACAGTTTTAAAGGAGTTGAGTCAGCACCTAATATTTACATAAGTTTTCATCGTTTTCTTTGATTGCTTTCCCATAAAAAAACATTGAAAATCCGTTTTTCTGTATATTTACCTATCAATGGAAGTATTTTTCTTTATATAAAATGATATGGAAATAACCTCTATTCCCAAGTAGCAAATTTCAGGGAAATTTCAGGTATTTCCAAAAAATTTTTATTGATTCTATCAGCTCTCGTGCTCAAACAAAAGAAAAATGAATCATCAATCAATCAAATCCTAATTTCTAATATAAAGTACGGGAAATTTATTACGTATTACAGAATAATCTAAATATTTCCTATTTTCATAAATATACCTGTTTAATATGAGTTTACGTGCTTTTATTGGTCCTTTATAACCATAAGTTGTATAAAAGAATAGAATAATCCTTGGAGTGGTCAAAAGCCTTGACTATTGATTGATTGATTACATTCTTATCATAATATCCTTTTCAATAAATACCAATTTGCCAAATAAGGTGAAAAATTTCTCTTCATTTTACCAAAAGTACGATTGTAGGTTTTTCCATTTAGTCAGAAAGTCCAAGTTGTGTATTCTAAACAGTTTTGTTTTGTTGCAACGTGCCAGGCTATTGTGAATTCTAGCTTGATTATGGAAAATTTGGGGGGTCGTTTAAAGAAATACTTCAAAGGAAATTCCCGACGGTAGACAAAGTTCCAGCCATTGTTCGAGATGATAAGGTTGCCCTGAAATGAGGAAATTATTGAAAGAAATAAGTGTTTTCTGGAAAAATCATTCCCGAATGTCTATTATAATAGAATGAAATGATATTGTAGTATGGAGAAGAAATTACCTAATAACTATGAAGGAAATGAGGAACCCCAGAAGAAATATATTTTATTCAGATGAAACATGCACCAACGAGGAATATACAACGAATAAATTTCGGTAAGAGAAAACTGTTTATCAACTGGGGACACTGAATGATAATGATACACATCGTCAGTTCAAACAGTTTTGTTAAGGTTTATTGACTACTCGTACCGGTGACTAACTAGAGGATATGGATGTTGATGTCTTCAAAGAATGCACAAATGACAGATCTTCTTCCTTCGAACTGTATATAAGTAATGAATGATGCAAGTTATCAAAAGAAACTTTTAGAAAAATTGCCCACAAACAAGTGGTATTCTTTGTGTTCCCTTCGTAAAGAAAAATTCGGGAAAAACAATAGATTAATAATAGACTAAAAAATAATTATTTTAAAATGACTGATGTAGAACGGTCGTTTTTGGAAGTTGTTTTAATACTTTTTCGACTTGTCCTTTTTGTAAATTTAGTACATTGTTTAATAGAGTTACCTGACACTACACTCAAGATTTCTCCACGATTGAAATCTAACTTTATTTCACGAGTTACACGATCCACCCCTGCGAACATACACACGCGCTCCCATTCACCGCCACCCACTTCACCTCCTCTCGCACCGATAATGCTCGTTGCCTAGCAATGTCGCCGCCGGCTCCCAGCTCGTGCTCCGTCTCGCTCCGCTGCTCTATTTCGCCTCCTATCCTTCCCCTCTTCTCTTCTGCTCTTCTGCCGCTCAAACTGCCGGCATCGAGAGTTTTCGTTACCCAAACACCAGTAATTGCATAATTGCGATTCGCCGTCGTCACTACCGCCGCTGTCTAGATCCGCCGGGAAATTCCGGGAACGCGGCGTTGCCTAATCGATTAAAATGTTCGTAAAGTTACGTGAACCACGAAGTGAAAGTTTCGGATCACAAAAACATATTGTTAATAATTACCACTATTTTTAATTTGGCTATAACTACATAATTAATAATTTTGTCTGATAGTCTTTTTACACATCTGTAATTAGGTAAGTAAAATTCGATTTATATTTGATTTCATACGTATGTGTAAACAATTTTGACACCCATCTTGCGTAATCTTTATGATAAATTTCGTAAAACTTTTGGAAAATTGAATAAAAGCTCTGTTATTGTGATTTTCCAAGATTATTTTCACCGTTATTAGCTACCAACTCTTCGAAATTGTTGTGAGTTTATTATATTTATATTATATATTTATATTGTATTTTTTTTTCTGGATAAAACATGGCAATACTGCCTCGCTACATTACATATTTAAGTAAAATGTATTATAAAGATACCAATTGGAATTTTTTTCGAAACCGCTTTACTCCCAATTTACTCTAACCCACTCTTCACCTGGATACCGTAGACTTAATACTTAAGATAAATACGGTAATGATTACAAATTCCTCATTATCGATGCACAATAGGACATCGCGGTCCCTCCGACAAGCATAAACACCAATTACGTCATGATGTTACAATATCCTCTTAGCAAAATTAGTCAGAAAAGACAGTTATACAGGCTACAAATTCGAACAAGAATCCCAGTAGTCAGGCTTGAAATTAATGTTCCAAAGTAGATAAAATGGAGGTCACGTCGGACTTGGACTATAGACAAAATAGTACGTATTGACAACAATTCTACATACAAGTTAAAAATGCTTCATACTTGAGGACAACCGTTTTCAAAAATAGTCTGTAATTCTTCTAAGGGTTATGCCATCGAAACCGACCTTATTACTAGAAATATAAACCGGAGCCCGGTTAGAATAGCCAATCTTAATAGGACATCCCATTTCATGCACACTATCCAAGCCGTTCAATCGGCTTGTCGAAATCCCTCTACGTTACTTCATAATATAGAGCAAACGCTTACTGTACCTTATCCAACCATCAACTTAAACTTGCCTTGCTTGTAATAAATTCTCAAGTGCCAATACATCTCTAGCAACACCGTTTATGTCAATATTAACATCACCCCAATTCCCGCCTAAATGACCTACAATACTTATACGTGTTCCGCACTATCGAATCAAGCATTACCTTTGCAAAAAACAATCTTGACACCCCTTGAATTACTACCAGGCAGCTCCTTTTTAGAAAATCCAAGAGGAAACTTCACTATCATCTCCTACAGCGGCTAGCAGCGACTAATTATTTAGCCTCTTCGATGCTCAACACATTCCAAAATCAGTTTGTTTCATAGTAGTTATTTCTGATTTTTTTGAACGAGTTAGAAGGTAAAAGCACATAGCACATATGGTAAACGAGAAGTAATCACCCGAATCCCAGCTGTACAAAAGAAATTTTTACCTTATATTGGCCATTCTTCAAATAAATCATTATCGAGACAAAACAATGCCCCTATCTCCCCCAAGAAAAATTTTACCGCTATAAGCTTCTCTCTTTCCCAAACAAAGGAAACAAATCCCATATTTAATATCCTCAAAGAGGTCACTAACAATTATATTTCATCTAATATTGCTTTAGATGTATATTGTGGTTAATTTTTTTTAGTAATTGCATCATTTTTTTCTGTTAATGCATTTTCGTATGCTAGTGCCCACTCATGTAAATTTAAATGAGTCTCGATCCACATTTTTACTTATGTATCATAATTGCCAAAATATACGATAAATTCCATTTTAAATAAATCACATTGTATATTAAGAATATTTCCATTCATCATCGTTATCAAATTTATTAATGACGGCTATTGTTATTCCAATAGATGGCGCCATACATACAGCGTTAGCACTTGATTGAGCAATTACTTTCATACTTTCAAAACAACATTGTAATAAAAGTGCACAGAATGCAGTAATTAACCTCAACAAAAATCAAATTCCACATTATTGCTGAAACGTTAAGAAAAAAAAACATTCATATCTACTTACAATAAAATTAACGAAACGGTTCCAATTCGAAGCGCTTGAAACGAATAACCTTCAAACGACATTGAGAATATAATAAAGAAGCACACCACAAACAGGGAATATTTTAAAGGGGCGCTGTTGTAATATAGTAATATAAAGATCTGTGGGTATGACACATCCTTTTAAAGATTATTGTATCCTTGAAAGCAAGGATACGTTTTGTATTGTGTTGCAGATTTTTTTCCAGTCGATATTCTGCGTGACATATACAAATAAAATGTGTGATTGTTATGGAATTTATAACATTTAAGAGACCTTGAAACATCGTATTTTTTTATACTTTCTATCTAATCTAACCACATTCATTTTTGTATCTTTTTTTTATATTTACTGATAGAAAAGTATTTTAATTCATAAATGAAATGTGTGATTATGTCCTGATATAAATTGTCATATTTCACAAATCGTTTAAGTATAATAAAGCAGCTGGAAACAATTTATAATAAAATTAAACTTCGAAGAAAAGGTTTTTATATTTTTGGGGATAAGGGATAATAAAAAATCGATTTATGGGCGTATTATCATCACCCTCTCGCTGAGAAAACAGAGTATAACTACACAAAATTTTTTGATGCAATGATTCTTTCGTTATTTCCCTTAATTAGGTTAATTTTATAAAATTTAGCTTTCAAATTTTTTTTTTTTCGATGCCCTCTAGCAGTTATAAATCTTTGTTCTAAACAGCTGTGGGTACCATAAAACGGTTTGTATAAACATGGTCTACTGCCACACCTGCTACACATTATATGATTCTAACGTTAATCAGATATTTTTGAATTGTTTTTGACAATATTTTTTTCCAAATTATTAAAAAGTTTGTAAAGTACAATATAGTTTCCAACAAAAAAATTGTTTTTGTGACATGTTACTGAAATTATAATATGAACTGGATTTCATCCGTTGTACTTCTCCAACGTTGCCAAGTGCTTCGAAATTTCCATAAATATTGTATATAATTTATTTTACGGAAGAAAAAAGTTACTTAAATGAAAGGAATAAGGCTCTTTATGAAATAAATATATACTGGTTTATACAGAGAAATCAGTAATTTGGAATAAAATTAAATTAGTTTTGAAGTTTTCTCATGGATGTCAATGATGATGATATACGTATGGTGTATGGGAAGTTTCGATCTGATGCCCTTATCTTTTTATTCCTTCCAAATAATAGGCGTAATCTTTTTCATCAAAATAGGAGTTTATATACGAAATCTAATCTTATCTAATGAAAATATCTTCCGCAAGAGAAAAGAACCCCGATTATTCCTTATAGAAGTTGGGTTTTGGCCTTTTTTCTGAAACTTGGCACAATAATAGTTCAAAGAAAGCTGATAAAAAATTTTAATGTGTCGTCAGTCAATTGGGTATGTAAGTTGCAAAAGAAACTTCATAAACAGGGTTAGTTTTAAGGGTGTCGAGAGGTTTTGGCGTGCCCATTCAGCTTGCTCCAAACTTTCATTGTGTCAACTTTCTGAAAAAATAACCGAAATCCTTCCTCTTATGGTACCCTTGGACTCTTCAGGCGTAGTTATTGGGGGTTTTGGGGGTTCGTGCCCATTCAGACTTCAAATCAGCTTGCTTCAAACTATCATTGTGCCTAGATTCAAGAAAACTGGCCAAAATTCAATTCCCATAAAGATGGATCGGAATCTATTAATGCCAGGAAACAGGAAAAGTCACTAACAACCAAATCTAGAAAATACGTTGGTTGGTAAACCAATTCGAATAATCGCCGATAAAACTATCTTTACTTTTTTCGGAATAGTTGGCTTTTTGTGATTCACTGTCTCAACTGTTCTTTCGTTCCAGGATTGTAGTAGAGGATCTAAGTTTCATCTATAATTATGAAGTGATGCAAAAAACTGGTCCATTTTGCTTAAACCACATCAATAAGGCCCGGGAAATGTCCATTTGAGTGCGCTTTTGGAGAGCAAGAGCGACTCCCACTGCGCGGATCGCTTACGCATAATTCTTCAATCACAATGTAGCAAATACGTTATGATGTCTCGATAGCCTCCTCCATCTCTCTAACTCCAGTTTTTTCGATGATATTGCTGGTTTATCCGATCGAAACGTCGTCAGTCAAGCTGATATGACCATGTTTGGACTCATTTGTCAAAAATTTTACAGTTGTAAATGATGGTGCAGTCTCCATACACAATGTGGGCGTATTGTCTTTAAAAAAATATTTAATGATAGCACGATACTCATAATCTTCACTTGTACATTTGTCAAATACAATGCATTTGTCCAAAATTGCTAAAACTTTAGTGAAAATCTCCCAACGAGATCAGAAACTTTTGAGAGAACAAGGGCATTTTAATAAATAAATAAAAAATACACATAATATCTTACTTTATAATAAAGTCATTAATAAGTTAATTCCGAGTATATTTGAGACTATTGATCTTCTTGATTATACTCCACCTACGAGAATCTAGAATCGACTTTAATTTCTCTTCCAAACTAGTTAGGAAGTTTTGGAAGTTATTCGTTTCTGGTGAACTACCAAAACAAACTTCTTATATTTCTCTCGGAAAAGTTTCTTAACAAGTTAAATTTTTAAGTGGTAAAAAATTATGAGCTTGTTGATGATCACAGAAAAGGTCATTATTGACAATAAGATAAGATGGAAATGAGGAAATGGGGTTGCTATTCAATTATTAAATGCAATCAAGAGTTAAGGCCGATTCATAAACTTGAGTTTCCGATTGCCGTTTGACGTTCGTCTTGATGTTGCTGCTGTTAACCTAAAAATTTGATATGTGCACTGCTTTTTGTTTCCGTGATATTTTTGTGTTTTTGTTTGTAATCCTGTATTTATGGATGATATTATAGAAAAAAGACCACCATATACAAACAGAAATAACTTCAATATCACGCCCCAACGTCGTACGTCAAAATGACGTGACTAATGCAAACGGATGTTATTGACACTTTTCTGTTGCTACGAACGGTCGATGGGAAAATATAAAATTCGTTTTGATGAATGTCATCAAGCCAGACAGATCGGCAAACGGCAATTATGAATGGTCTTATGCATTTTAATGTTTTTAATTTTGTAACAGCAAACTTCAATGGCAACGATAAACGGAAAGTCAAGTTTATGAATCGGCCTTCAAAGAAAAAGGCTTCAACTATATTAAATGACAAGATATAACAAATTTATAACCAGATAGTAATAAAACGTAGTTTTTGGCGAAAACAAAATTATGAAAGTCAATTTTTTCTTGAGGGTGCCAAGCTTTGATAAAATTAATCTTAAAAAATCTATTTCCTACTACATTAAAGTTTTTTATTAATTAACAAATCAAAGTTAGAAAAAACAATTGTTGGATTTAACATAAAAAGGAATATAAATCAAACTTGGAAAAACTATTTTTCAACTGTATCATTTAAAATAATGTCTTTATAATTAGAAACGTCGTATTTCACTAAAAAAATAGATACCCATGTATTTAAACCAAGAAATGATAATTTTTACCATGTCAAACAAATTAAACCTAGAAAAACCAGACTGAAAAAACCAAATCTCATTAAATTAAACTTATAACACACGTATATGACCAAATTTAACTTAGAAATCAAAATTTTGACTATATTAAGCCAATTATTAATCGAATTTAACTCAAAAAAACTTTTACTTTTCAACAAAAGTTAAATTTGATAACCAATGTCAATCAAATGAATCAAAGAAAAAACATTTTCTGAGCCAATTTAACTTAGAAAAGCAAATTTTGTTCCAATTTGATCTGAAGAAGCTCATTAAATGTAGAAATAAAATTTTTGACCAAAATTAATTTAGAGAAGCAAATTTTTTGTATACATTCAGCTCATTTTGAATCGATTTTAACTCAAAAAAGCTCATTGTTAACAACAGTAAACTCTAAAACACAAATATTGATCAAATTAAATGTAGAAATAATGGCACAAATTTAACCTATAAAAGCAAATTTTTTCGATATTAAACTTATAAAATCCAATTCGCTATCAATTTAAACTCAAAAAAACTCATTTTTGACCAAAATAAAATTTGAAACTCTAACATTAATCAAATTTAACCCAGCTCTCTTTGGACCAAATATTAGTCAAATTAAACGTAGAAAATACAATTTCTGTCAAAATGAACTTAGAAAAGTAAAATTTTGACGATATCAAGCTTAGAAAAGCCAATTTTGTAACGACTTAAATTAAAAAAAGTACGTTTTTTGACCAAATAGTAAAATTATATGTAGAAATAACGATTGGTAACCAAATTTAACTTTTTTGTTTTTTTTGACGATTCTTTGCTAAAAAAGCCAATTTTGTATTGATTTAAATTGAGCTCATTTTTGACCAAAGTAAACTTAAAAACTCAAATATTAATCAAATTAAATGTAGATATAATAATTTTGGACCTAATTTAAAATCTAATAGCGTCAATTTTGTATTGATTCAAATTCGAAAAAGTACGTTTTGATCAATATAAACAAAACCCAAATATTAATCAAAGTAAATGTAGAATAAAAAAACTCTGTCCAAATTTGACTTACGATAGAAAAATTAAATTAATCACTAACTGTAACTTAAAGGGATGCAGTAAATCGAACTTGAATATCCGACTTAAAGTAGTGAGAGGTGTCGCCAAAGCATCTGAACGCTTGATTGTTGACAACCTTCGATCGTCCCCCACAGATTTCTTTACTTGCGCCTCGGTTTCTTCGCTTCTTCTGCTCCGTTTGTTTCTTATTAGAAGCCGTTTTGGTTGCTTCGAAGTTTTTAACCCATGATTCATTTATATTTAGACTTGAACACTAACCTAAGTTTATTGTTTTATACAGAACGCGCGTTGCTCTCCCGTTGTGACTAATTGTTCAAAATGCGACAGTAGCCCGAACTTCTCCGCTTGCACGGATTCTACGCTAGGCTAGTTACAAAAATGCAAAAACTTATGACCCTCCATGTTCACTGAAAAAACATGCACTTACATTTTGTCTACGTAAATCACAGTTCTTATCTAATGTCACTGTCATTGTCAGTGACAATAATTAATTTAAGTTCAGTTGAAGTGTATTTAATACCCCCCTGACAACTCATCGAAGTCTTAATGCGATTACGGAACCAGAGAGACGAATCGATGGGATCAAGATAGGACCTTTTGCCGAAAGGTTTAAGAGAACATCCCTTTGAATAGGCTGCTAGTTTCCAGGATCCTGTCCTCCGGCATGTAGACGAATTAAAACTTCGGATTTAAAAAACAGTGCAAGTGCTAAAAAAGTTCTAATATGAAACAACACGATCTTTCAATGTTTTCATTATGTAGCTGTGTTTGGTAATAACATTGGAAGACCTCATCGTTATACTTTTTTTGTTACATTGTAGATCACCATGAGCATTTTTCCTAATGGCGGAAAAACACAGTTCTTCACCAGGTGTCCATATCAACTCAAACTCTTCTAGGTCGATTTAGAAATATAAAATTAAAAGGGTATTTGCTGTTAAAGATACAACGGTGAAAAGATATTTTTTGGTGTTAGTGATTGAT
The DNA here is from genome assembly GCF_026230105.1 of Diorhabda sublineata. Lineage (NCBI taxonomy): Eukaryota > Metazoa > Arthropoda > Insecta > Coleoptera > Chrysomelidae > Diorhabda > Diorhabda sublineata. Next base: position 17,119,683 of record NC_079476.1, read on the forward strand.
GGACTTATTGCGCTTTAGTAGTCTTCAGAAGACGAAAAAAAATGATACTCCGCTATTATCCTCAATCATATCTTGTAACGAACACATGGGTTTGAATGGTGAGGATTTACCCGAGTCTGCTGGACTGATAGGGTTAATAATTGTGGTATAATGAAAATTTTGTTGTAAATACTCACCTGATAACTTAATATTGGTAAACATGACAACAAATGTCAAGTAAATCGAGTAAAAAATTGCAAAAACTATCCAACAAGACTTGTTTGCTATTTAAATGAACAGAATTGTACCATGATTCTTGAGACTTCCCATTGCAAATTTACTAACTCAAAATATCTTAAAAATATTAATGCAACTATAATATATAATAGTGAAACTATGATAATCTCTCATTACTTCTGCCAAAAATAAAAGTATGTTATTGCTTCTTCGCCAAATTAAGTTGATTTAATAATTTCCAGCTCCATACGATATTATACGTAACATACTTACACTATTGTCAAGTTAATAGGAGATTAAGTCTTAAATTACGCCCTGAAATTTGTTCGGAAACTTATTCAATTACAAACAACCTTCCAAGAAATATATTTACAGGATTCTCTCTCCGCGCACAAACACAATAACTAACAGCAAAGTTTCATACTACCTCAGTAACAAGTTCATTTAGAAATCTCGAGAAAACTTTCTGGAAACTTTCAAAACCCATGTAAAACTGTAGCTCGGTTTTATCATAATAGTCGTGATAAAGTTGAACGATTTTATGAGGCAATCTTTAAAAAAATGTTTTGGGAATAGCAGTAGTTAAATCTTAAATAGAGATATCAAATGTGGTTATTTTGCGGTAGATGTGATTCATATTCTATTTATTTTTACACGAAGAAGCAAACAATACAGGGAAATAAAAAATTACAAAGGATTTGTCCGTCTTTGGCTTGGTCCATTTGTTAAAATTACTAAGTTGTAGTATGATGGAAAAAAATTTATTAATATAATTCTTATATTAGAATTTCATGTTGATTTTTAAGACTTTTCAAAAATAAAGCTGCAAATTATGTCAGTATTAAGCTCAGGAAAGTAAATTTTCATTAGAAAGATTTTGGATCAAATTAAATAATGAAAAGTGAATTATAAAAGTGAATTATCATCTAGTTTGATGTATATAACAGCCAAACAAAACTTGGTGAAGCCAATTTTTGACAAAACTCGAGTTAAAACAACAATTATTTACAAACTTACAATTGTAAATGCAATTGTTGTCAACATGCTACTTGAAAAGCAAAATTTATTTATTTGGAGTTCAAAAAAGTCAAGTTTTCATCAATTATAATTGAAGAAAGCGATTTATCACCCAATTAGTTGTTGAAAAAGACAATTTTTTATCACACAACACTTGAGAAATGCCAATTTTTTATCAGAGTTAACATGAAAAACCAATTTTGCACCTAATTTATTCTTGAAAATCTCATTTTCACCGAATTTAACGTTGTTAATCCAATTTTGTTCAAATTTCATTTAGGAAAGCCAATATTATATACAGGTGAGAGAATTTTTCATCTATTTTCTTCACCAATTATAATTGAAGAAAGCGATTTTTCACTCAATTTGTTGTTGAAAAATCCAATTTTTTACCAAATAAAACTTGAAAAATGCCAATTATTGACCAGAGTTAACTTTAAAAGTCAATTTTTCACCAAATTTATTCGTGCAAATCTCATTTTCACCAAATTTAATCTCGTAAATTTCATTTTTCAAATGCCAATATTATACACAGGAAAGTAAACTCTTTATCTATTTTCGTCAGAAAAATTCAAATTTCCCCCAATTATAAATGAGAAAAAGCCAATTTTTACCCAATTTGTTGTTGAAAAAAGCAATTTTCTACTAAATGCTAATTTAAAAATGCTAATTTTTGACCAAAATCTCTTAAATCTCATTTTTCACCAAATTTAACATTGCAAATCCATTTGTTGTTAAAATTTCATTTAGAAAAGCCAATATTAAATACAGAAGAGTGAATTTTTTCAATTTCATCAGAAAAATTCAATTTTCCACCAATTATAATTGAAAAAAGCGATTTTTCGTCCAATTTGTTGTTGAAAAATCCAATTTTTTACCAAATAAAACTTGAAATATGCCAATTATTGACCAGAGTTAACTTTAAAAGTCAATTTTTCACCAAATTTAATCGTACAAATCTCATTTTCACCAAATTTAATCTCGTAAATTTCATTTTTCAAATGCCAATATTATACACAGGAAAGTGAACTCTTCATCTATTTTCGTCAGAAAAATTCAAATTTCCCCCAATTCTAAATGAGAAAAGCGAATTTTTACCCAATTTGTTGTTAAAAAAAGCAATTTTCTACTAAATGCTAATTTAAAAATGCTAATTTTTGACCAAAATCTCTTAAATCTCATTTTTCACCAAATTTAACATTGCAAATCCATTTGTTGTTAAAATTTCATTTAGAAAAGCCAATATTAAATACAGAAGAGTGAATTTTTTCAATTTCATCAGAAAAATTCAATTTTCCACCATTTATAATTGAGTAAAGCGAATTTTCACCTAAATTGTTGTTGAAAATTTCGATTTTTAACCAAATTTAATCGTATAAATTCAATTTTTGTCCAAATTTTACTTATAAAACCGAAATTCAACATAGGAAAGTAAGCTAAAAAAAGCCAATTTTTTATTCAGTTCAATCAGAAAAGCCAAACTTTGACCAAATCACATCGAAATTACACCCGCCAATCCCAAATGTTTTCGTATGTCTAACTTCGACAAATGAATTTTCCACATTAAGCTGAAAAAACTAAAATAAGTATAAATAACTTCCGTAATTTAGAAAAAAAAAACTATAATCAGAACACGATAAAGTTTCAACTGCTGCTGTGGGTAACAAATTAATTCCGAAGTTTCGAGAAACTCCCTCGAAACTTCTATAACTCACGTATCACAACTATTCGAGTAGAACGGAAATTAATATAGACTCAAATTCATACTTTTTGGCCCCAACGACCGAATTGTTTAAATTCCCTTGCCAAAATAGAGGCACTGCCATTTTCTAGCATACGACCTTTTGTGGAAAGGAGTTTCAAGTAACTGAGAGATGGAGAATCGCAACCGAGGGAAACGCCATTAAAGTTCAGTGCAAAATAGGAAGTGGATTAGTTTAGAAGCTATTAACTGAGGAGCGTTACTTAACCTCTGTTCATTCATGTTATTCTGTCTCCACAGGACCGTATCGAATGGGAGCGGTTTGACTAAAGAGAGTGACTTTTCAGAGATTTCTGTTGTTTTTCGGTTTACAACGTTCTCCGACGTCGTCCATCTACCCGCCATAATCTTCGGTGGATAATTTTTTGGTGCGATATGGGCTGGGGTTGTGGTGCTTGCATTGTGGTTGTGCTGTCCTAACTGAAAAGGAGGAAAAACGGACCACCAATGGCCAGAAGAAGATAAGAAAAGAGCTCTAGTCCAAGTAAAAACAGTTCATCTCAGTTTGGGTATATATTATAGGTTTTCTTTTGTTTTTGTTTTTTTTGTTTCCTTTTTGTTTGGCTGGTGAATCGGTTCACCAGGTTCTATTAATCCTCCCTCCTACATATCCTAATCTATCCCCACATAACCAGCTTCCTCGTGGTGTTCTTCTTCTTGTTATCCCTTGTAGTATCCATTTTAGGACCTGTTTAGGTATTCTATACTTCTGGAGAATAGCAGCGGGTAAATCTAGAAGGGACTTCGCGGGCTTCCTCTTCTTCGTCTCCATTGTGGTGTCCACTTTAGACTTGTTTAGGTATTCTAAATTTCTGGGGAAGAGCAGCGGGCAAATCCAGAAGGGACGGGATAAGAAATGACAGAATAAGGGAGATAAGCGGAGTCAGACACACATTAATTGATGACATCAGAACCAAACAACTAATTTTGTTTGGTTATGTTTAAAGAATGTGTGTACGTAAATAATGATTTTTAAAGTGGTCATATGAACAAAATCATATGTTAGCAAAACCAATTTTCGACCAAAATCAAGTTAAAAAGCCAAATTTTATTTAGAAGAACAAATGTATGGCCAAAATTAAATTGGAAAAGTGAAGCTTTTACGACATTTAGTACAGAAAAGTCAAATTTTATCTCATTTCATTAGAAAAATTAGAATTTTGACAAAATCCAATTTGGGGAGAGTAAATTTTCATCCAATTTGATATTTGAAAAAGCCATCATTTAATCAAGCTAGAAAAAGTCACTTTGGTTAGCCAATTTTTTACAAAATTTAATCCTTTATATCGAATTATTATTCTCCACATCTCACTTTCAAAATCGCATTTTTTTATAAGTAGCTCTGAAAAGCTAATTTCGCAATGTTTTTATGAGAATAATTAAAATTTCGATCGAACCAAATTAGAGAAAGTGAATTTTTCTCAATTTGATGTATTAAAAGTCAATTTTCAACCTAATCAAACTAGAAAAAACAAAATTTTTACGAAAATAAAATAAACTTGGAAAGCTCATTTGTTATCAAATTTAATCTACTAGACTTAATTTTCTTTAGAAAAGTGAATTGTTGACAACAATAAATTGAGTCAATTTTTCATTTATTTTAACACAGTAAAGTCAAATATTGACCAAATCAATTATGGAAGTGAATTATTTCCATATTTATTTATATAAAAGTCAAATATGTGTCAAATTTAACCGAAAAAATTAAATTAATGCCCAAGCTTTCATATTTTGAGCAAATCAAATTCAGGAAGTTCAATTTTCCCCTAATTTAGCCCCCAAAAAGCATATTTGGAACCATATTAATCTTAAAAAGCCGATTTTTGACAATATTTAATTTAGAACTAAGGAAATCGAGTTTTGGAATACATTAAACTCAAAAAAGTCATTTGTTTATGGATTTAAACGCAGTAAATAAAGTTTTGATTAACATTAACTAAACTAAATCCAATTAAATTTATATGCAAAATTGGAAAAGAAAATTTTCAACTGAATGACGTCCATTAAAACCAATTTTGGACTAATTCAAATTAAGGCAAATTGTTATTTAAATTTTCTACCAGATCATATTTAAAATAGACAATTTCTGAACAAAATCAACTTGAAAAACCAATTTTTCACGCAACTTAGTCTAGTAAATCCAACTTTTACCCAAAATAATATTAGAAAAGCAAATTTTCACCCAATCTGATATTGACAAAAAAATATAATAAATAATATTTGTTATTTGGTAGAAAATGGACTTTTTCAATTTCAAACTTGAAAATTTGATGAGGCTTCGACTTTTGTAGTTAACTTTAGTGAAGTATTAGTTTTCTGCATTTAAATCGTTTCTGAACTCAATTCAGAGTTCGATATCTAAAGTTAAAATTGGCTGTCTAAATTAACTTTGATCGAAATTTCGCTTTTTTGTTAACATCAAATTGGATAAAAAGTTGCTTTTTTATAATTATTTTGAGTATAAATTGGATTTACCTTACCAAGTTTCGTGAAAAACTGATTTTTCAAGTTGATTTTGTTAAGAAATTGGCTATTTCAATATGATTTAGTAGAAAATAGGCTTTTTCACATTCAAATCAACTAAAATTTCGGCTATCTTAATTCGCTTTGATCAAAAATAGAGTTTTTCTGAACTTAATATTTGCTTTGATCAAAAATTGATTGTTTCGTGATTCTTTTGAAAATTGGCTTTTCCAATTTCAAATATAGGTCATATTTTGATAGAAACCGAAGTATGTCGAAACGTGATTAAACCTTAAATCAAGACAAGTTCTCACGAAAAATATTTACAAAAGAGTAAGAAGTAAAAAGTTATAAATTATAAAATGCATTTGATGTAGATTCATAAACTAAATCAGTTAAATTGATAAAAAATTGGCATTTCTGAACTTAATTCATTCAGAAGTTCGGTATCTAAAGTTAAAATTGGCTTTCTAAATATAGACTAGCCGAATTTTGTTTTTTTTTTATCTTCATCACATCAAATTGGGTCAAAATTCGCTTTTCTAACATTAATTTGGGCAAAAATTGAATTTACTAAATTAAATTAATTAGAAAATTGGATTTCCATATTGATTTTGATCAAAAATTTTATAACATATTGTCAATCAATCCATGGTTAAAACAGATAAAAATAGTTTTTTTCCCTCGCGCCTACAGTCGAATTTTGGAAATACCATAAGCAGCTGACACATGAAACATGAAAAATAAATAATCTGTTACAGTTACAGCTACGCCACTATCGGGCTACATCAGCGAAACCGAGGTCCAGATATACCTTTCATTTCCTGTAACACCACTAAAAAGAGATACTACTGAAATTTGGGACGATATGAGATCTCTATTTCCAAAACTTAACCAAAGTTGCAATGATATACTTTCCCAACGTTGCCACGTCTGTTCCAAGTGAGCGATTGTTTTCGTAAGCTTGAGCAACCATTACTTATTTTCCTTAACTTTGTTTCAAGATTATTAACTTCAAAATAAATAGTTTATGTAATAAAATGTTTTTAATGTAATCGAATGCGTTAATGCTAGGGTTAATGAGGCATTCTATTAAAAAATTAAGACATCGACAGACATCAGCTCTTATAGACGATATTTTTGTACATCGATGTTTTTCATGCAAATATCGATGTTTTAAATTATCGATGTTTTTTCAGAAAGATGTTGCATTCCTAATCGCCGGCGCGTTCATTGCTACTTCACTATGCAGGCATCTTCTCATATCTTCTTATTTTAGTAAAATATTGTTGTTAAAAGACGTTAACTAGTAGTTTGTTGTAAACGGGATGCGGGCCCACGATAAATAATGCATTTACTCGTATATATGTTGATTATTCAACACGAGTTTCTCAACTTTACAATTCACCACCGGTCGTTTAACTCATTCTACTTACTCATTAGTTTTTGCTTGTATACGTTGAGGTTACGAACTATTAAAATTGCGGTCACGTGTGATCGTTATGACTGCTAGGAGCAGTGCGATATTTTCATTTGGCGAGTTAGTTAATACCCACCGATAACCGGAATACTAAGTAGTTGAGTAATATAACAATTGTATTTTAATTACTGAAGAATTATTTCGGAAGCTGATATAATTTTCATACATAATATCTTTTTGAAATTACATGAATTATTATAATTTTAAAAAAACGGTTTCACAGTGCGGTAGAAAGATTAAAATTCATTACATTCCACGGCGTTTCTTTTGGATAATTTCCATGGGTGCCAACTTTTACCTATACATTGCGGACGATAGCCACCGTTTCGGCTCTGTGGATTCATTCATTTTAGGGGAAACAGTCCGCTTTGAGTTTTCTTGGTTTATTTTCCAACCTGTTACTGCTTCTTGTTCGATTCTGACTGGTCTAATTCCTGTTCCGCATATTTTTAACTTTGTGTTCGTGATAGCTCTCTACTGTCTTTACCTCAGGACGCTCTCTTTGTGTACACCTTTTGGCCCTTCTATGGCTAGCTTCCAATCTGTTATCTTCGTATCAGAGTTTTTGGATCTCTTCTTCGTATATGTCCAAACCATTCAAGCTTTTGGATCTTTATCACTATCACTATATCACCCTCTTTTACCTCGTTCTTGATGTCGTGGTCCATTTATCTTCTTAGGTATACTCCATCGATATTTAAAGCACTCAGTATTTTTCTACAGATCTTTCCGTTCAGTATTCGAACATCCTCGTCATACATTCCCGACAGGCACATGGTTTATGGTTTATATGCAATAACTGGTCTAATTCCTGCACCGTATATTTTTCGTGTTCGTGTCAGCTCTCTACTCCTTAGAAGCCCCACAGACCTCTAGTACGTTCTATTTGCCGCTCTATGCTTTTATGCTTCTATTATTTGCATCGCTTATTGTGACCCAACCCAAATACTTGAAATCTTTCACTTTTTGGAATAGATATCCTCTCATAATGATCCCCATATCTTTATTTGTCCTTTTATTGGTCACCAACAAGTACTTTGTTTCTTGAGCATTCAGCTCCAACTTCATTTCACCGGCTTTTTCTATCAACTACACCATAAGTTTTTTGAAGTTTTTCTTATATCTTGCTGCTATAAGTTCCAGATCATCAGCATATCCTATCTGCCTACTGTTTTGAGATAAAGTCTCACCTCTATTACTCCTTTTATTGCGATGTTGAATAGAGTCGTTGAGAGAGCCTTCCCTTGCCTAACACCTCTTTGTACTGGAATCACCTAGCGTCAAAATGCTGACCTTGGGTTGTTAATCGTTTCATTTACCAATTTAATCAGCTTTTTTATCTCATCACCCGCTCTATTAATTTCCTGTTGACACTAGTAAAAGCCCACTTGCACATCCATTCTACTTTTCTACTGCTGCTCTGCATCTATTTACTATTCCAGCTCTGAAACCCTGCTGATAGTTTCCGAGTTTCTCTTCTATCTCTTATGAGAGTGCTCAGAATTTAATATGTTTGGGATTGTTATAGGACTGTCGCACAGCTTAAGGTCTCCGTTTTTTAGGATTGGTATGATCAGTCCCATATTCCCATATTGTTCTTTTCCCATATTTCCTTGAAAATGTCGTATATTTTTATTATTAGACTTTCTCCCCCGTTCTTTATTAAATCATATGTAATGTCATTTATTTTTGGTGCCTTCCTCTATCTCAACCGGCCAACTAAACCAAGATATTTGATGGTGCCTCTTGGTTATCATCTTCATCATTTCCCTCTTGGTTAGTTTCATGTTGTTCGCTCATTTGTCTGAAGTCTTTTTTCCCATCCCTTCCTTTCATTACTCGATAACGCCCTGTTGGACGAATTTTGTGCTCTGATGTAATGGAAAAGTTTTCTGCTGGCTTTACTGTTTTCCTCTATTCCCTCAAGCATTGCAATTTTAGTTAGTTGTAAAAGATCTGATCGTGTATTAAAAAAATTCTAAATTTAGCTCTGCGTTTATTAGATTAAAAATTGAATAAAATACTAACATGAAAAACCCATGACGATTTAAACTCGTAATTTGTCAAGCGCGACGAATGAGGCAATAATAAAAAATGGAGGACATTTTTAACCGTTGATAGTTCTAAAAATGTATATTAGTTTGTAAAGAACAAAGGTAAGGAAAAGTGTTCATGTGTATACGATAAACAACAGTTCAAAAACCTTCCAAAATGGCGCTGATGTAGAGATATGAATGTATCAATCTTAGATGAATTGAAGTATACAGGGTTAAAAAATTTATTAACATAGTTTATTATTAAAAATTTAAACATATTTCGACGGACACTTTTTCATATACACAGATCGTTCTTACCTGTACACTCTATAAAACCTAACCAAAATATAACGTTTATTTATAAACAAACTGTAAATATTTGTCATGTTAAATGTAGTTCAACTGGTATGATCTGAATTATAGACTTAATTAAATATTAATAAAATGAATAGATAAAAATACCGTTTTAATACCAGACAAACAAATCACTTAACGCAAATTGTTTTAACGAAAACACTTCACTAAAACATCTGGCTTATATATATATATATATACTGTCTATTTCAGCCTTCTCATACATTCGGTATTTCCTCTATAAATCGTATATTTACTAAACGACTCGACGTTGTCCATGAAACGGAATAAAAAAAGAAGTGGAAAATAGTAGTTTGAAGCCGCGTTAATTCGTTGTATGTTTATCAGATGTTGAGTTGAACTGAAATAATTGTTCATTTCGAAGTAACTTGTACTAATGAAACTGGTTTATCATTACAAATTTATTTTGTTGATCAAGGACACCTTTTTACATACTTTTATTAATTTCACCTGTATGTTTGTAACTAACTTTTTGGTCTCGATTTTGTCCTACTCTGAACGATCAGATTTAACTTGAACTTTGAACATTTGTTAAAGACTGACTACCATGGAATAATTCGGTCAAAATATTTGATTATCCTAATTATATCCCGCAGGATTTATAAATTATTGTTTGTATTCTTTGCACGATAGTAAAAAAGATAGGCGAACAACGTAAGCTCGCAGTTTCAGACTTACAAAATCGAGATGTAACCAACAACATATTTGTACATATTAACACTCGATAGTATAGGGGTATGCTGTCCCAGAAAATTTCTAATAATTACTAAAATAATTAAAATTTTAGTACTGTACGGTCATAGGCTCGTAAACAAGTCCAAACCTGTCTGGTTTGTTGCTGTTTGCTGTCAGCTTTTTTCTTTTCTATAAAATTTTGTCAGTCTAGATATTGTCAGCAAACAGTTTAAGATTGTAGTGTTAAATGCGGCTGTATAAAAGTAGACTTACAGTGTTCTCCAGCGTGTACAAATAGGTAAGGCCTAAATGTTCCTTTGAATCGAGCAGTAGAAGATTCTGTGATTTTAATCAAGAAACAACTATTCATTTTCATTTGAACAATTCATTAACATCCAGCAAGAAGAAGAAATAGACATTGAAGTTGATTATGAAGAGTATGAAACAGATTGAAATATCAAAAGAAATCAATAACCAAACTTAATATTAATAATCTTAATGCAGTTAAATAAGTTACTTAGTTATACTAGTTACTAGTATAACTAAGGAACTACTAAGTTACATAGTTATAATACGACAGTTAATCTGAAACATTATAACTTTTTGAATCGTTATATCTCAGAAACGGTGGCTCGTAGGAAAAAAGGTATTAACACGTTTTTTTTAGATAATTTTAAAATCTACAATTTTCAGCTGAGGTATTTTTATGATAAAACTTACCGTTTTGCTCAAAATTGCGAAAAACTCATTGTTTTGACCTTTGGCTTTGAATAAAATTTTTTCCATACACGGAAATGATGGGGAACATTCAAATTTCATTTTCAATTGTATTTTAAACAATTTTACTGATTTTCAGCTTGATAGGAATTTATGTAGCTTCACTCTTATTTTTTGGTCTAATTTGACCAGACTATTATGTAGAATGTGATTCTTACAATCGTGATATCTCAAAGAGAAAATTATACGGACCATTTATGTAAAGATAAAAAATTTTAAGGTGTATATCTTTGTTCTGAAGTATTTTTCTGATAAAACTTACTGAATTTTTATATAAAAATTCTAAAATATAAAATTTCTACTTTTTCTTAACACATGTGGGATCGATCTTTATTTTTTAAGAAAACCGTAAGATCTCCACCAAAATTTGAATATTTTGGAATTTTTGTAATTTGATTCCTCTTTTTATGTTTGAATTGACCTAAAAATATTTCTCAGTGTTTGCATAAGAAAAAATTAGTGTCACTATTACAATTTTCGGATAATCGAATGCATGAAGAAAAGAGGTTTTGTGAAATAAAATAAGTTTAATTTGGTTTAAAATATTTGGTAATTGGCATTGGAGAGCTGTTTCCAGAGCCTAAAGTTCTTCATCATGAGATGGTCCTGCATCATTTTTCACGTCTAGATTTTCTTCTGTTTCATCTGCTTGCATTTCCTGCTGTTCAGTTATCTGCAATATGTTTTCTACGATTTCCGATTTCGTCATGCGACATAATCTGAAAGCCTTGATCATTACTGTCACAAATGATCCATTCTTTGATATCTTATATTTTCTAACTTGGCTCAACATTAATTACTTAATTATTTAATTCGTCGCAGTTGACAGTCTAGATAATCGAGCAAGTTACATCAAGTCCTAGATTTCGATATCACCATTTTGAGCGAATGAGGTAAATGGAGAAATGGAAAATAAAGGAAAGGGAAGTCCTACATCACTGATGTAAAATTCTTATGCCAAGAATTATTTTTTACTTTTTAATATGATATATTTACTAAAAGCATGTTTTTTAACTATAATTAATTACATTTTATCCATGTTGAAACACATGTAAAATATAATTTTTCCGAATGTCACCCGCTAAAGTGAATCGGCAACACTGGTTCCATTTTATGTTATGGCGTAACAGAGAAAAACGTTCTTTGCATGCAAATAACGCTCTTATCTGTAATAATGTCGTGTGTGTGTGTGTGTGTGTGTGTCGAATTTGGCCGCTTTTGTTGTAGGTTAGAAGAAGTGCATGAAATGTTGTTTGAACTCTAACAGTGACGATAACATCAAACATTAACCTCTAAATGACCTTCACTATTTTAACATAATTTAAAGAAAGCGAATGGTAATTAAATCCATTGATTGATTTACTGGAAAAATAATATTTTCATTATATTTAATTATCGTAATTATGTTAATCCAAAATGGTTTGAACCAAGTTATTTTTTAATTAGAGTACCTAATAATGTTATTAAGTGTATATTTATTCAAATAGGTGTTCTGTAAATATAATTTATGATATAAAATAAATTCTAGTACCTTGTTACGTACGCTTCCGTGTTAAAGCAGTGATGTAGATTTTTAATATGCCAAAATAACTTTACCTACATTTCTCTTCTAAAAAATTTTTATTCGAAGAAACTTGTAGTGTTTCGTATTCTATAAATATCTAAAGTATTTTTATTTGAAGACGCAACAGATACGGATAAAACCGTTATATGTTTTATAAATTATATATTTTTTAACTTGAAGAGAAGAAGTTTTGGTTTATTTTTTTCAGATAGAAAAAATATTATTTGTTCCTTTCATTAGTATTGTTACGAAATCATCTCCACTCTGGAGCCGGTCCTGCTTGGATATATTATAAATTACCGGAATTCGTTTGATCTTTTTTTTATATCGGTTTTCATAGCAAGCGGTTTAGTTACATTGTTTCTTTTGAATAATTTCTATGAAAGTCTATTTATTATATATATATATATATAATATATATATATATATATATATATATATATATATATATATATATATAGATATAGATATATTAAGTTTCTGTAGCCTAGTTTAGTTAGTTTACAATAAATAGTCGTAGTGAACCTGTAATACAAAGTAGTCGAAGAATTTAAATAAATCAGTCAACTGATAGTGATAAGTGAATTATACAAATTAGTTCAGTGTAGTGTATAGTATTTAAATAAATTGAGAACGTAAGAGACAGTGTCTATTTATTTACCCTACGAATAGAAAGAGTGCAAATAATTAAGTAAAATCTAACAGTATTTGAGAAAAATTTAAATATGTTGATAAATGCTCAAGTATCTAGAATTTAATTTTGACTGATAACTATTTGAATGATTAATAATAAAGTACCTACTTAAGACTGATTTGGTATTCGATTTTATTCATTATTTCCCTAGAATTTAGATTTATGATAATAATAAAAAAAGCTTGATTTTACATACAATTTTTTTATCGCACCTATGAATACTGAGACAAAATCCTCAATAATGACCGACCTTTCTACCCGAATGTCCAGCCAAACTGGCTAGTCGGTCCGACTATTAGAATTTAGGACCTGGCAACCCTAATTAGAACAAATAATAATGTCAAGGTGGGGAGTATGAATATATGGATGTAGAAAAGTTTAAGTATCTCAGCGTTATGTTATACAGGAGACAGGAGTACTGAGATTGAGGGAAAAATAATTAATATACATAGAGCCTTTCATGCTAACAGAAAATTATTGAGAAGTAAACTACTCACAAAAAAAAGGTAATTAGACCAGTAATTATGTACTCTGCTGAGACGAGGACACTAAGAAGTAATGATGAAAAAAGGGCTAACAGAAAAGTGATCAAAAAAATTAGTAAATCACTAAAGATTAGTGAAGAGGAATATAGGATAAGAACGAACCGAGATATAACTGACGAATTGAGCGGAGAAGATGATGTAAAAAAATCAGAGCTCAGCGAGTTAAGTGGTTGTTTGGTAGAAAAAGACATGGGAGGTCTATGACAAAAAAATTGAAAGAGATGGAAAATGATCTGAGCAGAGTAGGTGTTAGATATCGACAGGTAAACTCAGGAAATTGTGGTAGGAAATGAATGAGAAGATGTAGAGATGAATTATGGGGACTGATCCAATCCAACACGAGAGAGATAATTTTTCCGGCGCAACTCCACTAAAGGTGTGAAGCCATTATTATTATTATGCGAAAGATTTAAGCATTACTCTGTATAAAGCTGGTAACATATACCTACACCGGATACAAAGTATCGAAAGAATTAGGCTCATTTTACATAATAAATTTTGTGACAAGTATCAATATCATAGTCATCTAGATGTCGGCGAAGGGGTTTTTGGTAATCACAGTTTATATTGAGTAAGGTCTTAGGCTGTGCGAACATTACTACTGGAACGACTCTTATCAACCACCAAAATGTCAGGTGATGATGGACTTACCGTGGGAGTCTAAAATTGTCGTTTTCGAATACCCTCTTCGACTGGTAGTTGTAATATGGTGTATAAGTATTGGGAAGACCGAACTTGTTGGCTAGTTTTTGGTGGAAGATTTTGTATCTACACTGAATTATGCCGATGCAGATATTAGTTACCACACTACAAACAGATTTTATATGTTGAATGGTCTCTGATGATTATAGACACTGTATTTGTCGGAGTGTTTGAATGCTTTGTAATATTTTTCTTGTAGTTATTAGTGTTAATAACTTGATCCTGAATAGCCATCATGAATCCTTCGGTAGCGCTAGTAAGACATGCCAGCTTCTTTGTCAACATGCGGCTTGTTGAGGTCGTAATAAGTTTTATCGTTTAATGTCTTCTGCAATCATTGTTCCTGTTTGTTGGAGTTTATTATTGACTTGAAGTCAGATACTGGCGAGGAAAGTTAGATATCCGTCTTGGAGGTAAACCGATGTAGAGCTGAGGTTCCTGATTTTCTGTGAAATAATTAACGTAGCTGCATTACCTGTGGAGAGTGTAGGTTGACAAGATCAACCAAGCCTCTTCCACAAAAACCAAGTACATTTCATGCCTGCAAATGTCAAAAAACTAATACCACTTTGGTAAAACCACTTAATATAAAGTATATTAGTACTTGCGAAATAGTGATCTTCATCGGGACCTGGAGATAGACACAGTAAGGCAGGTATCCACTAAATTCGCAGAGTCACTCTTTAAAAATTTGAACATCGAGGCAATCCAGCTCCTTGGCAACACGAACCTAGAGAGAAAACTGAAAATGACGAAGCCTTTTGAA
Organism: Diorhabda sublineata; assembly: GCF_026230105.1. Classification (NCBI taxonomy): domain Eukaryota; kingdom Metazoa; phylum Arthropoda; class Insecta; order Coleoptera; family Chrysomelidae; genus Diorhabda; species Diorhabda sublineata. The sequence goes on from NC_079476.1 coordinate 17,134,755, forward strand.
TTAGTTATCTAAGTGCTGAATGTAAAAGCAGAGCAAAGTGTCGAATATTAGTGTTAGTGTAGACCAGGGATGGGGAAACTTTTTTCTTCGCGCGCCAATTTTTGCTAACGAAATATATGGCGGGCCAAGTTGAGGCATTACATTATTTACTAAAATAAAAATATTACCATAATTTTTCTGAAATACTAATTGTGGGTCTGGTCTTTGTGGGAACATGTGACATATGGAACTGTTTTTGTTTCTGCATGACTTCATCATAAGCCGAAAAATTTGTGATGCTGTAATTTTTAACAATGAAACAAGGAGGTCATCCGAAAGCCTATTGCGAAGACAATTTTTTCATTATTGAAAACGTTTATTCGCATAAACAGCTTGTACCAAACATAGCCATTATTTTCTGGGCGTGGGAAACTATATTTGGGTATTGTGTCCTAGATAAGGACTTATAAAATTCCAATTTGCGGGTGTTCAAAAATAGTTGCCTCAAATGGGTAGTGCGTTCGACGACAGTCGGACTTACAGGTTTTATGCCCGACGTATACTGCCTTTATTGCCAATGTAATTGCCACGAGAATGTAATTTTTGATAAAAAGAAAATTGTACTTAACTTTTGTTTGCTGGTCGTGGGCCAAATTTCAACACTTTGGGGGCCGGAGATGGCCCGCGGACCGTAGTTTTCCCTTCCCTGGAGTAGACAATAATAAGTATAGTTATAATAATTGAAAGAGTTTGTACTGAGTAAAACTCTCAGTTTACAGACACTTTTTGTAATTTAGAATAGAACAAAATTGTTCATTGATCATGATAATGATCAGATCACAATGATAAGGAGATCTTCCAGGTTCTTCTTGAAAATAAAAAAATATTAAATTAAAGGTTCCATATAACAAACTTTCGACTAATTTATAACATATATAAGTATTTCTGGTGAGAAAAAACTTGTCTAGATAGGTTATTATCACTGAAGTCTCGTAGCTATGCTGAAATTACGACAGTTTTTAACTTTATTTTATGAACCAAATTGCACGTGAAAGTTACCTAAACTATAAACATAAACCTCCCCTACTACCATCTCATATGTCGTTCTCTGTCTGCCGGTTTCGTGCACGGAATTTTAAGCGAATCCATTACGGCTGCCAGGCCGTTGTGTTCTGATCTGCTATTTCCATTTTTTGTGTACGTTTTACTTTTAGACTTAACTGGCGTATCATATTCAACAATTGAATTATTCTGTGGAATATATTTCATAAAATTTTTATTATGTTGGTATTCATTGAAACGTAAACGTTTAAATCTCAAACTGTTATTGAGATTAGAGGCGCCGGTGAGGATAGTGTCATTTATTGGATAATTAGAGGATGATTTGTAGTTCATTTAACGAACATTGTAAGACGTCCGTATAACCGATATAAACGATACGTAGCATTTATTCAATTCTTTCGTGATTTATCGCCGCATTTTCGAATCGTGTAAAGCGCTAAGCTGTACCCATTTTGCGTTGGTGAACGGGGCATGGCTCCACATGAATAGGATTAGAGGTTATGGGAGACGGTCGATGAATCATGGTATGTATGTACGGTGTCGGCCGACAGCCTACACGTATGGTTGTAATTTATAAACCGCTTTAGCGAATGATGGTGGTAGATGGAAGTGTACGATAAATAGCGCCTGTTTCGTTTTAAAAATAAAATAGTATTCGGTATTCGTTTAAGATACTCGAGCTATAGTGATGAATGACTTGAGAATTCTTCAAAAATGTCAAGCTGGTTTTATAGGTTTTTAAGGACCGGAATCGGAAAAAATAATAATTTCACACAAAAAGCTACGGACACTAGGAACACTGTTATTAAGTGGGATTTGGTGGGCCTAGCATGTAGCTGTCTTCCAGTTCACGATCCGACGAGCTATCCACAACGTTCATTCTTGTCTTGGTAGTCGTGAAAGATTGAGCTTCCATTTGATCCTCACGCCAGGTGAGAATTACGATCTGTGATTCGTTTTTTATGCGCAAAAAACGTTCCATTCATTTCCAACCGTGTGAGGTGCAAGGGAAAAAGTGTATGAGTGTTCAACATGTGCGCAACTGGTGCAGAGAATGCAAAGACGTGTAGATTTGGATGGAATACCAACCCACAACCCTCTTACAAGCTACGCTTGGCCTCCTGTGATTATCATGTGCTGGAAGGGACCGGCGAAGAGATTTTAAGCTATCTGCGTGGCGCGGCGGAAAACTTATACAAGCATAAAGAAGATGGTACATCGCTCGCACAAATTCGTTGATTTAAACAGCGATTATGTCGAAAAATGGAGAGGAAAGTCTAAGCTTTACAGACATATATTGTTCAATGCTAATAAAAATTTTTTTCATTGTGAATATTCGTTGGGAACGTTATTTTATGGATCGTAATATTGAAATTTAATAAAATATATTTCGTAGAAGTTAATTTTATGCAACAAGAATTTAAACAATATGATAAGTGCATTGTATTTATTAAAAAGAAAAACGGAGAATCTGACAACACTGTACTGTTGTAATTTACCATCAACAAACATCATATAGATATGGCATTTTTATGACAGATTTCGTCAGTTTCATATGATGATAAATCACAATGTTTTGGGTTTGCCACTTAGATCTCAATCCCAAGTGTCTCTTGAGGAGTACGTTGCGAATAAGTTGAAACTTTTGGAACCATTGTTGAAATTCGTACTGAACACACTAGGATACTTCAAACAAAGTTTACCATTTGATTAACTAAAACTGAATTTGCACACAACATACACTATAAAAAACCATTTTATATTCTTAAAGTTGTCTGAGAACTTATGAAGAACTCTACATTATATAATGAAGACTAGTTACAGCCGAATTGTACTAAAAAACCCTTGCCATTGCATAATAAATCTAATTAATAATTAATATTTTTCTTAAATATATAGTATATACTCTAAAAATTGTGTTGCCATCTCAACTACGTACTGAAAACCATTTTTGGTTTCATAAGTTCGAAGGCTGAATTTTAACAATATATAATGGTTTTTGTATGAACTAATGAAGTTTACTTTTATACTTTTAGTGCAAACCTTGTAATATCAAAAGTATGGGAATCATGATAATATAAATAATAATTACATTTAATAATTGTAAAGCAAGGGACGTTTCTAAACAGAAAAAAATCACTTCACGCACCACACTGATGTACTTTTCTACCTGCAGAGATTAACACAAAGTGTAGAAGTACAACAAGTCTCTTTCATTATTTTATCAAATGGGTTTATTTATGTAGAGATCTACACGATTTGACGCCGACGCTTTCTGTAAACCGGTGTATGTACAAAAACACTTGACTCTCCGTCTGATAGGAAAAAATGATTCACAGATGTACGGATTTTATAATTTATAGTAAAGTGAAAGTTGAAAGAAAACAATATTTATGACTTGGTTGAAACCATTGTCTTCTTAAGAATATATTATCAAATAGTAATAGTATGTTATTTCAAAAGTGATTATTTATATTATATATAAAGAAAGAACTGCTTCTTCTCTAGAACTCTTTATGTCCTTTCTTCTCTGTTCAGTCATTTGCTACTTCATTCATTTACTGTATTATGTTTCCGTTTCTACCTCCTTTTTTTGCTATTTATTGTAGCTAAGATTTCCTGGGTCTTCCTTCCCTTCTTTTCTTATATACGAGGACCTCCGATCGCTACGTGCGGACGTTACGCAGGTAAAAGAAAGCGGACATGCGCTGTTGATAACTGCGAAGCTCTCGCACTACACACTCAGGCGTCAGTTGGCGTTGTGCTACAGCCACGTAAACATGTACGCCATTATTAAAGGCCATAGTGCTGTAGAGATCAATCGGAGGATAAATCGTGTGTAGGGAGAAAACTTTATGAGTGATGGTGTTGTGTATTAATGGTGTCGAAAGTTTAAAGATGGGCGTAATGATGTGCTGGTTGAAGGGGACCAAGAACGCAAATCTGTCGTTTCGGATGACCTGGTTTAACGAGTTGACAGAATGGTGAAAGAAAACCGCAGATAAACCATTACTGCTTTGTCAGTTTCAACGTCTGATTTGTACGCCATTCAAGAGTGTATTGAAAAACTTGTCCACAGATATGTTTCAATTTCTTCGGTGATTATGTCGAAAAGTGTACCAATCTTTTGAAACGGTCGTCATATTTTTGCTTATGTCATTTTTATTATAAGGCTTTATGGTGTTTTTTTCTTTATGTGTCCTTAGCAGTTCGAACAGCTTTTACCTATTTTGATTCCAATTGAGTCGAATGCATCTTTCAAATCAATGAATGTAATCTATAATTGTTCTTTTGATCTATTTCCCAATCTATTAAGCTCCTTAATATGTATACGTTATCTAGAGTTTATTTCCTTTTGCTATATATACTTTGCTTCTCCTTCATTTCTTCATAAATTTCCTTCCTTATCTTTGTCTCGATTCTCGTATATGTAAATGTCAACTTCTTCTACTAATGGTATCAATTGATTCCTGATTGAGTTTTTCTTCCTGATTTCTTATCTTATCCATCCACGTTTTCCCGATTTATTCTTAGTGGCTTTATCTCTGTTGCTACTGTTCTACTCTGTAGTATATTTGATTGGGTTTTCTTACTCTATACGCTGTCTCTATATCTATTTTCGGTCTTCTGTGCAAAAGAGTCCCAGGTGCTCTAAAGTTCTTTCCTTATTAAATCTTCCACGTGTTCTCTATTTGTAATTTTTTTCTTAAATATATCTGCTACCATTACTATATCGTCTACATAACCTAATCCGTCTCTTCTTACCAGTTCTAGTTTTCTGTAGCCAATTATTATCCTCAATTTATAGTTTTTTTTCTATTTTTTTATCATCCTATCCATGACAAGTATAAATAAAAGAAGACTAAGACTCCATGTTTTATCTCCATCTCCATCCTAAGCTCAATCGATCATTTTCCATCTATTGTACTTTCCCTCTTACGTTTTCATATATTCCTTTTGTCATCTCTGTTATTTTTTATATTATTATTTCCTTTTCTATTAAGCTCCTTAATATGTAATCTATAGTCTGTTTCCCCCTTGCTCCTCCTCCATTTCTTCTTAAATTTCCTTGCTTATCATGTATTAACGATTGATTTTCTTTCCAGTCTCTCTCTATTTTATTTTCGTGCAATACCAAATTTAAAAACTTTAATATCCATCCCCTTCCTGTTTGTTCTAAATATTTTATAATTTCTGCTTTTATGTGGTCACAACCATACACTTTTCTTCCTATTTTTATTTTCCCTGTCGCTTCTTTCACTTACTCTTCCGTCATTTCCTGTTTTATCTTTCTATCGTTATATAATTCCCCTTCATCCTTTAATTCTTCTTCTCTTGTCATGTTTCTGTCTCAGCTGCTGAATTTTTCCTCAACAAATTCCTTTCATATCTCAGATATGTGTTCCGTGTGTACTTTTATATTGTTTCTTTTATGTCTTATTCTTCTTATTCCCTTTCTTTTTCTTTTTCCCATTTCTTCAGTTGCTCGCGATTACAAAATCGAGGTAATTCAAGGGACGTTTTTACCAAAAACGGATTAAATTGAAGCTTTTTTCTTTATCGATTGCCCCCTGACCTCTTTGTGGTCCTTCAAGTTAAATTAGATAAAGTATAATATACGTAACTTGTCTAATTTCTGGCAAGTTCAATAATAATTCATCTTTACTATCTGAATTCATATTTTTAAGCAGAAAATGTACAATAATTGGAAGAGAGGATTATTGGATTTGTTTAGGATGGCCCTGATATAGGAATTCTTTCCTATGCAGAGCTTGGGGACTGTTTATTTCAAATCTTTAAATATCGAATGTATGCAATGGGTATTTATAATGACAGCCCATCCTGTATACTAAATAGACACTCAGAATATTTAGTTATACCTGCTCGTACGTGGCGCTCCCGTTTCCTTTGTGAACCGGAATGTATCACCTGCCGATACCACTGGGGCCTGGGGGTGACCTTTCGCGCTTTTTTTCTGTATTACGATCTCTTAGCAGCTGTTTCCGTAGGAAAATATGGTTCTTTCTAATTTGAATACACAAAGTATTTTTCTTTTAACTCTAAAATGGAAATTTTTGCAAGCATTTAAAAATATAAAAGAGTGTGTTTTGATTGATTCATTCAAGCTACAATAATAAAATTTGAACAGTGGGTTCCTTTTAGAACTAAACCTGCTTCTAATAAAGTAATTTGTTATTTTTCACCTTAGATGAAGTTAACTAGGGGTTGGAAATGGAAGTTATTATAAAAGTCCTTCAATTTTGCAGATCGTCCGAACCGATTTCGGTGAAAATTGGTAGGGAGGTACTTTAGTACCAGGAGAAGGACATACGATACTTTTTATATTGTTTCCGTAGGACGTGACATTAATTGTGGTATAACAAAACGCAACAACAAAACGAAATCATCAGATAGCTTCAACACAAATATAGAACTAAAACAGGAATATCCTCTATCTACTACGTTGTTTAACGCAATACTGGCATCGATAGTACGAAGGAGCGGAATAAACAACACTAAAATCAACAAAAAAACAAAGTTGCTAGCATATGTAGATGATGTTTTTTATAGAAATGGCAGATATAGCTAATCGTAAAGTTCATGAAAATGAAAAGATAATTGAATTAGAGCAAGTCAACAGGTACATTTATCATGGAACACATATCAAGGACAGTGGAGATGAGGGAGGAAATATCGAAGCAAAGTTAACTCGAGGAAGCAAACAGACAAAAACAATGAACAAGATACTGACTTCAAACAACATTTCCCAAAACAACAAGCTACATCTATATCAGTCATCAGACCGACAGTACATTATGCAAGCGAAACGTGGATACTGAATAAAACGAAGAACAAGTTAGATAATTATATGGGAGAGGGAAAAAGGAGAAAGACAAATGGAGAAGAAGAACAAACCAGGAAATAAGGAACCTGTGTAATAAACAAGAAATTAACAAAATTATGAAATCCAGAAGACTTGTATGATTAGGTCACCTACAAAAAATGTCGAAGAGTCAAGAATCGCAAAGCGATATGAAGATGGCAGGAACACGAAATAAAGAAAATCCCACAAGGAGATAGTGTGCAGAGGCACAAGGAGATCTAATGGAGGAAGAAGTTCGGAACTGAAAGGCAAGAAACAGAAAAGAATGGAAGAAAATTGACATTGCAATTGACAGCTTAACGTAATGTTATCTATAGTTAAGTATGATTGAAATTTTGACAATTAGAAGTTGGCCGCTTTATGCGTTTGTTTCCAGTTTCTAGTAGCTTATTGTGCCGAAATCATCAATAACAATGCCACGACCAAGACGATAATATATTTTCCGACATAGCCGTAATGCAACTAGGATTCGAAATATTGCTAAGAGCAGAATAGGGCTGCTCGCGAAATGGTTCGCGAAACACACTCAAAAATACAATACATAGTTGTTTCTAAATGATCTAATTTGGGGCATACTATATCGAACGAGGATTGTATCCGACATTCAAGGTACTTGTTTATTTGGATGCGGCTGGCTTACCCAATTTAATATTAAAGGTTGGCTCCGAAGTAATCATGCTTTGAAACATAAACCAATCAAAACTAAGCAACGGAACGCGTTTGGTTGTGAGTAGATTGATGAACAATGTGATTTCCGATCCGTCTTGCATTCGCCATTACTATTAATAAATCACAAGATCAATCTTTCAATGTTTATGGTCTGAATCTGGATAATCCATTTTTTTCCCATGGTCAATTCTTTGTGGCATATTTAAGAGTCGGAAGACCATTGCCGGTAATTGTTATTGGCGCCTGTTAATAATATACAAAAAAGCTGTTATAAAGTGATTCAAACTTATGCACCAAAATACCTGGCCAAAAAAGAATCGTTCCCGGGGGATAGATAAATGAAACACAAAAAAAAATAACGAGCATCCACATGCTGTGGAACAATTGGAATAATGAGAGACACAAACAAAATATAGACGTGTTCTATTGACGAAAGGTAAACAAAAATTGTTATCTATTACGTGTTCGAAATGGGGATATAACGAAGAGACACAGTTTGCGTTTTATTAATAATTTGTGGAGAACCGTAAACAGATACGAACTACAATGTTACACTAAAAAAACAGTGTGAAGTGGATTCACACAATCTTATATATATATTTCTTATATTAAAATTTGTCACTTCTATTAGATTGCACAACACAAAAAAACAATGCTTACTAAGAAGAACTTCCTACCATCTTCCACCTCATCCGATGAAGTTTTCTTTTACTTCTACTTGGATGGATTTAATGGAAATATCCCGATAAAATTTTTTTCCGAGTATTTCTACTACTAGTAGTCTAACTGTTTTTGCCTTACTAGTATAATTCTTCAATTTCTCATAAGGATGTTGTAATAAATCCTCAACTCTTTGTAGCTTATTTTGCCGAAGCAGCGCAACTTTTTTGTATCTTCTTCAATGTATCTATCCTAGATTCCAACACTTAGATGCGAATAGCACGATGAGTTTTTCAGATGAATCATATCAATCATCCTCTCGCCTTTCTGGCGAGTTTGTCAACTAGATAGTCATGTCCATGGTCTAGATTCTGCTTGAGCGCTTTCGTCGTTGCCACCAATCCTCGATTATATCCATGGCTTTCTGGTGAAGATGTAGTGCATGTTATCTGGTATCTTCTTCTGGTTCAACTCATGATACATTTGCTGATGGGAATAAGGATAGCTCTGATCGTGAATCGTATTCAGATGAATCACTCCAATCGTTTTTTCGATTTTCAGGTTTTCTCCACGAGGTATTCATTCGGTGCTCGAGCTAAAATTACTATTAAGTCTTGGTGGTACATGTGATTTCTTCTTGTGCGATGTCTACGTTGTATTTTGGCACCTTCTGCGCATTAATGCTAATGTTGATGTTTCTATATTTTTTATATTTTGTTTTGATGTCAAATTTTGACATCTATACTTGTTGAACATATATTAATTTTAAGGTTTCTTATCCCTTACGCCGTCTCTGCAAGTTTGTGGGACTTATTAGAAGGAGATAGGGAAAAAAGAGAGAGGCACTTATATACCGTTAGCTATTCAAAATGCATCCGATATAATAATTGATGTATTCGAGGGCGGGGGTAAGAAGAGAGGAGAGCAATGAAAACGCCAACACGCAAGCTGCCTGCATGCATACATAAAGAGCGAACCGAGCGGGGCTTCGCCTGCGTGCCTCTGTCTGTTTATGGAACTTTCAAATAGACGCCGCCGTTGCCGTTCCCATGTGGCTACACTGTTAAAAGCTACGGTCAAAATATGAATTTATATTAAATGAAAATATTCGAATAGTTGTTGCAATTACCTTAAGTAAATTTGAGTAGTAGTCAATTTAAATATACCGAACCACTGAAAACAAATTAAATGTTCAAACTTCCCTATATAAAGGAATTGTGACAAAAACGATACTCATAAACTCTTTTCGTATAAAAAAAGTATCCATTTCCATTACCTTCTTGTAAATATTTGAACAATATTCCGACGTCTTTATATGAAAAGGGATAAAGTTTCGAAAAGATAAACCCCTCGATTTCGTTGAAGCTTTTTCTTTATTAAAGAAGATTGTCCCTTGAACGATTTTTACCGCCTTTTCATAAAAAAACTGTGTCAAAATGTTTTGTCTTCAATTCAATTTGGTGGAAATTGGAATTTTTCTGATGAAAATACATGAAAGTTGACTTTCCTGGGCTCATTATGGATAATATTTGATTGAAAATTGGATTTATAAAATTAAATTTGATAAAAAATTAGTTTTTTGGTGGAGAATCGGATTTTCACAGTAAAATTTGGTCGAAAATTTGATTTACAAGATCAAATTTGGCGATAAATGGATTTTTAAGTTTGGTTTAGAAAAGAATTGGCGTTCATTATCTACCTCTTGGATATTTAGGGTCATAACAGCAAAAAAATAAACTTACTTTCAACTTGATAATTTTATTTGGAAAAAACAGCCAAAAGAACAAATTTATGTAAAAAAAGTATATAAACTTTTTTTATTGAACTTTTTATGAGCTTCATTCTTTGTTTGAAACTTTTTTCTCTAAAATGAATATTTTATAGACGTCTGTCCGTGCCATCTGCACAAGTCTTTCAGCCATGAATTTTGTCTACTACAACTTTCCCTCTTTGATTGTCGTTAGAAGTTCTTTGTGTTTACACATTTGCTGTAAGACCTCTATGTTTGTCTTATGTTCCGTCCAAAATATCCGCAGCATTCGCCTGTAGACGTAAATTTTGGACGCATCAATTTTCTTCTTTGTGGCCGCATCTATGGTCCCACTTTCGCATCCGTACAGAAGAACAGGAAAGATGTAACAATGAAGCATTCTGGTTCGAAGTTCTAGGCTGCGGTTGCTATTTGCCAGAAGTGTCCCCATATTGTTCAGAGTTTCAATATGCAAAATTGAGGTTCACTTTTCCGGAACCACAAACAATTTTCAACAGTGTACTGACGCACTAACAGTATTTTATTATATTGGTAATAGAAAGTTGATTATCATTTTTAAACGCTACACTAACTGCATTCAATGACATTATCATTCGTTATGTAATCATAGTAATAAATAGTTTTGTTTCGTAAAATGAAATGGAGGTGAAAATATCAATGAAAAAGTCACCTTGAAGTTTAACAAGAAGTTTTTTGTGTACCTATACGGTTATATAGTACTAATAGCTATAAAATAAAATGAAAGAATACACAACCTAACAACTACTATTAAAAGAATATTCAGGAACATGCTAATACGTCGTGAAATTGCCTGCGAGTGCTAATAAGACAACACAGTTTCTTTGTATCTGGATTAGTTATAACAAAAGTTTCATTATAATAAAACTAAAAAATACACTAGTTTTTATTATCAAAAAAATTCACTGCTTATTATCTTCATAGTTCATAGTATGTAGCTGTGGGCGGCCGTGGAGCCGTTGAGCAAATGCCTTCAGATAGGCCCGTCGTGCCCCACTTGACGTCACCAAAGTCCGATGTCCTTTGAGACACCGATCAGGCGTTTGGCTTGAACCCTTTGATGTCATTTTGCAGGTTGTGGGGTTTGTCCAGGTGTTTAAAACGCGCCCGTGTGAGTGCAGGTCACTCACAGATGACGTGGTCTGCAGTTTCGTCCTCCTCCATGCACCAGCGGCACTCTGGATCATCCGTGATGCCCATGGAGTGAAGGTGACATCTTAAATGGTAGTTTCCTGTTAGAAGTCCGGTCAGTAGTTTGATTTAACGCCTATTTAGCTGGAGCAGTTGTTTGGTGAGAGACGAGCGGGGTCTGTCTATATGAGCCTTCGCTTGTCTCATGCCAGGCGTCTCCATACATCTCTGCCGAGCCCACTGTCTATTACCTTAAACATTTTTCAGTGTTTTCAGAATGTATTATATAATTATATTCTACACACCTATTTTCTTTAGTGTAGGTTAACTAGTCAATTAAATAAGTTGAATTCAAGTGAATTATTTATTTATGAGATGCACATATGCTGATCCCCTATTTACTTTTTTGATTTCATCTGCAGGTATATTTATTATACTCACACATGTTACCTATATTCTTTCCATCTTTAAATATAAGATGGCTCGTGAAAAACTCCTATCCTATCCTACTTAATAGTATAGGCTGTGTTGCCACATATTTATTTTGTATAGAAGCACGAAAATATTGATACAAAATCTAAAAGTATATTTAACGTGTGAAATGACTGAAGAAATAAATTTTAATACACTCGATAGCAAAAAAATAGACTCCATTAATCTCAACTCTATAATGAGTGCTCTATGTTGTTATTGAGTTACTTTTTTGAATTAAATATCAAACGAAACGGGCTTATAATTAACAGTAAAGAAAATACAAGCTTAAATTCGTAAAAATAGTAACTTATTGGAAATTAATCTATCAATATTTGATGTTCCTTCCCCTGACCCTAATAACAGTTTCCAATCGCTTTTTATCGTGGATCGAATAAGTTTCTTTGATCGATTTTTCTCGCTGCTATCCTATTCTTCAATGAGCGCCATTTTGAGGTCCGATTTCGTGGCTGGTGCAGGATTTCTAACCCGACCTTCTCTCTTAAGTTCATCTCATAAATGCTCGATTGGATTTAAGACCTACGGGCCAATCTACAGCGGCAATTTCGGCATCCTGTAAATATTACCGTTCGGAATCTGCAGTATGTGGACGAGCATTGTCCTGTATTAGGATAAAGTTTTCGCCGATGAAACTGGCGTAGGAAACGACGTGATTCCCTAAAATTTCCTCTATGTATCGGTTCGCCGTTGATTTCTCCACTCGACCGTCAGTTTCAATAAAAACCAACTCGGCTTTTGCTTCCATTGAAATGCCCGCGCAAACCTTCTCCAAAAGCCACATTTTTTTCTACGCAACACTGCGCGATACAAATTTCTCCAGGTCTTCTGTAAATTCGTTCTCTTTTATCGCTACAACTCTGCTTTCGTCTGAAAAGAGAAAGGAGCCTCATTGTTCGTCAGTCTAATTAACGGGGCGACTTGGTTGGCTGGGGTAAATTTAGGGGCACCAGCTGGCCTTTTTCACTCAAGTTTAGATGCCTCAAGTCTTTTTCTTAGTGTCTGCCCACTCACAGCTACTACTTGCGTTTCTTTGAGCTCTTGTTTGAACTTCAATTTAAAGATTAGTGATGGCCTGATTTCTCAGCGATGTGCCTACAATGAATCGGTCATCTCTTTCGGATGTCCACTTTTTTCTTCCGAAACCGGGTCTTTTATGTAAGTTAGCAGTCTCTTGGTAATGACGGTAAACTGTGGAAACAGCAGAATTACTCATGTTCAGCGCACAGATTCTAGGGTGACCCCTTGAGCAGCTTTATCATCTCTTGTGTCCATTTTGTGTGTGTCCAGGTAAATTTGTTTTTAACGTTTGATGACAAACTGATAGTGGCGAATTTGTTATAAGGATCAGTTAGCCCTAATTAGCAATATTGTAAATAAAAATAGTAGGGTTGGTTACCGATCATAACATACTATTGGACTGAAGTACATTATATCATTGTGAAGAAGAATGATAATAACTTTAAGATATTACTAAAAAAATACAATTTCGTGTTCATTTTTTTACCAGTGACTTGCGATTGCAGGCGTGTCACCAGTCAGAGTCGTTTTTTTTGCTCACGAGACTTGCTATACGTGCCGCTTTGAACTGGAGAGTCCCGGATATACAGAGTTGTAATGGTGTTTCCAACGAAAAAGAGAATAAACTTGTCCTTATAGTTGAGAGTTATTTTAATTAGAAATCTGGTGTGCATGCCAAACTACTAGAATTTAAATCTGTGCCTGGTGAAACTGTATACAAGACTTCACATGTTAGTCATGACCGAAAACTTGATATGTCAGTGTAAAACTCATCAAAAACGTTTATGAAGTTGGATGCTGTCTGCTGAGCCCAATATAAATTTAGAGAAGAAATAACTTATTTTTTCTTTAAAATAGGGGGCCCACTGAAAAGAATGTCGAAAGAAAATTCTACCACTGTTAGATATGGCCATATCCGGCTAAAATTTTTCGAATTGTGCTTAATAATAAGTTCTGAAATCTTCAAGTTGAAGTCGAAAATTTTCCAGACGACCCTCTTATATCAAGTGTCAAATGTAAAAGATTTAATATCAAGCCTCAAAAGTATTTTCAAAATTTTAATAATTGTGGCTAAATCAAATTAGTGACAAAGTATTCAAGTGCCTCAAACTTCAAATTAAAATTATATCGTGAGAATGCGAATTTAATCACGAACAACAGAGCATTGAAGATAAGTATACAATTAATAAAAATCTTGTACAGGAAATATGATTAAAATTGATTAAAATACTAGACTTATTTTTTTTACTTGATTTGGCAACATCGATCGGGTGAGTGACACAGCTGCGACAATAGGATCTCTGTGTATAAGTGCGTGTGTGGATGTGATGTTTAATACTATCGAATCGAAGTCGATTCTCAAATGTGCTCGAATGATAGTTCCCCTTTAAGTTTCACTTGGCGACGAACAAAGCCTGCGTATTTATCGTAAATCGCCGTATTGCTTGGTAATTTCGCTATTGTTTATAGAAAATTTTTTTGTTTGAATTTTCATTGTTAGAATTTGCAGATAAATTAGAAAAATGAAAATATATTCTAGATGTCACATTTGACGTTGATAAAATTTGTAAGCAACAGGGAAAGATTGTCACAAACCAACGGGTAAATTTGAATCTTAGTTGATGTTGGCTCGTTTCCAAAAAGTTAAAAATAAACGACCACCGACTGGAATCATCATGACGAAGAGGTTGTGTATTTAACGTAACATGATATATTCAGAGACGTTAGAATGTTGCACACAAAAGGAATAATTTATCAACCAGCTCCGCGATCTTTATAATAGATTTATGTAGTACCATCTGGAAGGTTAGAAACTAGTTATAAAGAGTTTTAATAATTGCTCACCTTTAGAACATTTTTAATTAACGGTTGTTAAAGTTAAAGTTTTTCAAGAACATTGAGAAAAAAAAATGAAAAATTGCAGCTACGCCCGATCCTGATAACAATGATAGTTTACAGGTCATCTGTTGCTGAAAAAATTTCAGCTAATTCAAGACGCTTAAGTCCTGATGCATACGAGGTCTAGCTATTAAATAACTCCCCTCGCAACACACCTTTCATCACGTTTATTCTATTGATCGAAGCAATGCTGGAAGTCTTCTTTGGTTTTGCTTTACCGCTTCCATCGACTCAAATCGGGTCCCATTCAAAACAAATCTTTTTCTAACCTTTATAACTTAGGAAATCTGAACATACCTGTTGACGCAAGAGCTTTTAGTCAGATTTTTTGGCACCAACTTCGCACAGACTTTTGTCATGTGCAATTCCTCGTGTAAAATTTGTCTAACCGTTTCTTTATCAGCGTTTACAGTCTGGGCAATCATCCGGATGCTCATTCGAAGATCTGCACTCAAAATTTGGTTGATTTTGATCACTGTTTCCGTAGTTGAAACAGTCACAGGGCGACCTGGGCGCTGGTCATCTTCAGTTCTCTCTAGGTCCTCACCTCACCACTCAAAAACACGCGTACGAGATAGAGAATTGTCCCCCTAGGCTTCTTGCAACAATTTATAGCACTCAGTCGGAGTTTTTTACAATTTAACAAGAAATTTGGGATTGATACGTTGCATAGACAAGATATCTAGATACCCAAAGCACTACTCGTTTTTTACTCCACCCGTGTAGGGCGCCCTCTAGACGCGCAGTCTTGTTATTTAATAGCCAGACCTCGTAGATTCTCCTAAATATTCCGGAAACCAGTCTAGGTGACTATGGAGGAAGTGGAGTTTTATGTTGATATTGCATATTATCAAGAGGGGGTTTAGGGTGGTTATTCTCTCATTGATAAGAAATGAGCTGATTCCGAGGTATAAACTTCCTACTGCACGCAACGATTCACACATTTTTTGGTTGATTCCAAGGCTTCGATCTGATTGGAATTGAATTTCAACGAGGAAATGGTAGCTGAAAAAAAAATAATTAAAATAGAATTATATGTACTGTCTATACTAACTTATACGAGGGTGGATTGTCGAAAAAGTCTAGTGAAAATTGCGATAAGATTTCAATATTTTTTCTGTTTAATAATCATGTATATGAACATTTGCAAAAAATGTCTGACCTAACGTGTTTTTATGTCACTATTAAAAATAACTTTCTCTTCTATCTAGTAGAAAAAATAAATAATGAACATTTAATTAACTCGACTATTATTTTTCATGTTGTCCAATTATAAGTTCGTATTATGCATTCATATAACATGTTGCCCCAAATTACTATCTATAATTTATTACCGGCATGCTAGCGATAAAATACGAGGTTTGTACCATTTTTTTACAAATAGAAAACATTGTGCAGTGATGGCAAGTCTTCATAGTCTAGGCAAAATTAACCAAACCATCCACCATAAGCTTTCACGATAGTAAACGGTCAGGGCGGCCTCGAACCGCAGGCACAGAGATAGCAGTTCATATCCATGGGTACTTCTACAGTGAAAAGGAGATTCAGAGTAGCTGGCTTATTTGAAACACTCCCAGGAAAGAATCCTCAATTGAGACGTCAAAATAAAATTAAGAGGTGGCAGTTGGCTAAAGAACAAGCAAGCATAAGGAGTGAGAGATAATTTTATGTAGTGATTAGTCAAAGCTAGAGGTGTTTGGGTTTGTGCGCTGCTCAAAGGAAGAACGAATCAAGGCGAAGGCTCATTGAAGGTTTGCGGATGTTTTGAAAGAAAGACGACTGGAAACCTGGTAAAAATTGAAGGGATGTTTAAGAGAGAAAGCTAAAAAACTATTAAAGGAAAATGTAGTACGTTCTGGCCAACGGCTGATCGGCAAAAAATTTATCTTCCAGCATAAAAACGATACCAAGCATCCTCAAAGCTGTGCAAAGAATATTTAAGGAATTGGATATGAAGAATGTACTTAAAAGTAATTATTAGGCCATCACAGTGACCCGATTATAATCTGATTGAGTTGTTGCGAGATAAAATGGACAGGGAAGTAAGAAAGCAGTCCTACTCCCAATTCACATCTTTTGAATATCCTGTACAACGAATGGAACCAAATAGACGACAATTTTTGTCAAAATCGTTACAGAGAATGTCATCTAAATAATAAAAGCATCGATATGTCTAAAACTCAATTAGGAAACTATTGCAGACTGTAGTGTGGGTAAAAAATTTTGACCGGTACTCTTATTGTATGGATAAACCATTATTTTATTTTGTTACATTTATATTACCACTGTTCTTTCTGTTGTTTCAAATTTCATATCGTCAACGTTTTCTTTTGTGTTTAAACTTTTCCTTTAACCTACCGACTGTTTCTTTCTAAATTTTTCATTTTTTGTATGCGACACTGCAGTGTAAATCATACTTCCTGCATCCACATTTATGGCCCCAATCGGTTTTGCATCGGGAAAATTTATTTGAACTTTTTTTATCTATTCGAAAACGTTTATTATTCGTAACGGTACCTCGCAGGTCATCGTCAGAGACAACCTATAAACCAGCCACCCCGCGTACCAGGTATCCCGTAGACTTTTTCTGTTCGTGTTCAACGATCTCGAATACCACCAGGATATATATTTTCCGTCAATTTTATAACGAATTTCTACGGAGCTCTAGGTAATGACGTAGATATCGGCCACTCTGGGCATCAGGTAACTCGTAAAACTTTTCTGTTATGATACTCGAAAACCTCTTAGTAATAAAATTTTCAAAATGTATTTTTACCCTGCACAAAGGCAATTTTCAGTTATAATCTTTGTTCACAAAGTTTTCTGAGGCTTCCCCGAATCGAATGCACTTTGTTGCATCTTGTCGATCCGTCTCACTACTCAAAAATTCCTAGGTTTATTTGTGTTGGGATCCTAAGAAAGGTTTTTAAGTAAACTAATGTTTTTTTCTTCGAGAATGCCTCTTGCTACTAAAATTATTATATGGCAATATTTATTTACAGAAATTTTTTTATGATGTGTCCAATTATTTGCATTTAATAAAATATTTCGTTTGGTTTCCTCGAAGTTAACACAGCAGCGTTAATGATTTCAAAGAGAGATTTCATACGTCGTTGATAAAAATCAGTGTGAAACTTAATTCATCGGTATTTTAATGATAATTTCGTCTAATTGCCACACCTCGTATGATATTATAATTATAAATAGATATTGATAGAATTCAAAATAGTTACATTAGTATATAAACATGTTTATATAAAATCCAAGGTGAAAGTGCATTAAAAAATATTTAGCAATCTCCAATTTCTAACATTTCCTATAAACCAAATAAAAAATTATCTAAATATTAGCAGATTATTTTGATTAAAAATTGAGATATTACTACTAGAATTAGGTTATCGGAATTCTCTAGATAAAATTAATCGTTAAGGGCCAGTTCTAGAATAAGCTCATGATTATCAGCATTCTTAAAGTGCCGGTTAACCTTATTCTCGGTATGATTTAGGGGATAACTTGACCCTTTGAAGTTCAGTAGATAAAGTTATTCTTGGTTTCTGCTGGTAGGACAGTTTCGACGTTACCGAGCTATTACCTGCTTAAAACCTTTTTTTTTGTGAAAGTAAAGATGGCTGGCAGAATAATAGCTATCTTTGATTTGCTGCACACTACTTGCGCCCCGCGGTCAACCGTATCTGAAAAGGTCTATACCAGTTGTATCCGGAAATATACATTACTAAGAATTACACCTAACTCTCAATTTTAATCCGATTAGGTTAGGTTATGTTATGTAAGTACACATTTCTTGGAAGGTCTTCGGGTCGCAATTCATACCTTTACAGTAACCCGGATTAAAATTTGACCGCGGGACGCAACCCATTTACAACCGTTTGATTGTGATAATGTGGACTCTATTATGTACGAAAATATAGCAGCAGCAGCAGCATCAGTCAGAGCCAAATTATTCAAAATCAGATAAAAGGACCCGCTCAATCCTGATTAAAAGTCTCCATGGGATCTTAACCACAAAACCCCCTACCCCGTCAACACTACCACTGAAGTGTCCGATGGTACCCTGGGTGGAAGGGAATTAGTTTTGGCCAATTGTTCAGAAATTTTGCTCATTGATAGTTCAAAGCAAGCCGATTAAAATGGTCAAGAAACCTCAAAAGCCATCAAACCCATAAAACTACTTCTGAAAAGTCCAATGGTACCATATTGAGAAACGGGAAATCGTCCTATTTGAAATGAATACTGTTAATAGTAACATAGTGAATCAAATAAGAGCTTTTCAAGATGATACTTTGGCATTTCGTCTAAATATACTTCGGCAAACATCATCTAATACCTGCTTTATATGTGGGCACAATGAAAACATATTAAGATTGATTCTCAATTCTTCTTAATTACATATAAAACGTAAAGATGCTTGAGAAAGGCTTGCTTTGCCTTAAGTGACCAAGACTGTCCAAATTTGCCTTAATGACTATTTAGTCTTGCCTTAATTGACTAGACTTTTACACCTTGTTTCAAGTGGCAGGGTCTCAACCTTTCCTTAAGTGCCCAGGACTATTTTATCGTACCACAATTGCTTGGACTTATACACCTTGCCACAAGTGGCCGGTGTTGTTCAGCCTTGCTTTAAATGGACCGGAATGTTTAATCTTGCCTCAATTGACTGGACTTACACTTTGCCTTAAGTGGCAGGCAATATTCAACCTTGTCTTAATAGCCGAGACTATTTAGTCTTGCCTTAATTGACTAGACCTCTACACCTTCTTTTAAGTGGCTGGGTCTATTCCACAATTCGCCAAAATCAATTCTCTTCTTCCCAGGGCACCTTCGGACATTTCAGGGATAGTTTTGACGGGGTTGGAGGTTTTGGGGTTTCGTCTCCATTCAGACTTTTAGCTTGCTGCAAATTATCATTGTGCCAAGTTTCAGAAAAACTGGCTGGAGGCCCTGGTCTTATGGAAACCTTCGACTTTTCAGGGGTATTTTTGGAGGTTTGCGAGGGCTTTGGAGTTTAGTGCCCATTGAAACTTTTAATCAGCTGCCTTGGCAAGTGGGTACTTATTTTTCGAAAAAAAACTTAGGCTAAGTATATGTAATCTTTAATACATCGGGTTCTTGGCTTATCCAAACCTTTTTCTATTCTTCTGTACAGCTTATGGTTAAAATAAACCAATAATAGATCGAAAATTCTTATCACCTCATGTACATTTATGAAAATTTTACATACTTAATTTTGCATTAGAAATTAGTCCCTCTACATAGAAATATACTATAACTGCAATACTTAAACTTCATATAAATATATATATAAAAAACACGAATACAATAAAATTCTCATTTCAGAAATTCCTTGTCACTGATGTGGATCATAAAAATTGTGCTATTTCGAAATAAAATTCTCAGAATTTATTTACATTTTCTTTCAATATATCCTGTATACGACCCTGTTCGTTATTGAAATCAACTTGTTCGACACACCCTCACTGTATGCTATAAATCGGTTGTGAAATTTTACCAAAAAAGTCAGGTTATGTTGTATTTATATTACACGTTATTGCATATTCCATTTCAGTATTTTTAAACTCAATATGTATGGGTCGAAACGTCTGGAATTCTCATAAAAGAAAACATTCGCATATCCATAATCCCGTTCTGCATTTCGAATTTGCATTCGAATGTATTTATATTACTACATTTTAAATTATTATTGTGACCTTCATACGTATACGACTTTAACGAGTTTATGCTCTTGTTTAACAATGTAAATAGTTTGACATCATGTAAATAAAAACACTGTCGAGTATTTTTATTATTTCATGTCAACTGGAACTTAAAAAGAAAGGAAAATTCACATGAAAACAGGATGCCACTTTAGAATTTAGAAAAAGAGTATCTGGAGTTTTGGACAGGCTGTTTCACAAATTATGTTTTTCCGGGTATCAAGTAATTGGACCAATGCCTCAAGTCCCAAGCTTGAGGACCAGGGTTTTTTTTTCGGTGCGTCCTATTCCTATATGATCTGCTTTCTCCACAGCTGAGGGATTCTTCTGAGCTTTGTCTTCACATGGATCCAAAGGCTATGGTTGCCATTTACGCCGTATTGAGGTCCTTCCTCTTCGCCCCATCACCTCTTCGTGGTGGAGGGAATTTATTAGGTTTGAACAGGAGATATGGAATGGGACAATAGTTTCCCCCATATGATCTTGGAAGACAAAAAAGGCTCGCGAAAGCAGTGACGCGTCTCTGAAGAAGAGAAGATGCTACTGTCCAAATTAGAACGTGAAGTTAACATTATCAAAATTTTTGGATGTGAGTTTGTCACTGACAGATTTAAAAATATGTAATAGCGAATGTTACGAGGTATATCCACAAGGTGGTTTCCGTTCCTATTTCAATCAGCCGCAGCGCTGCAATCGCAGTTCCTAGTACATTGAAGAACGATGTAGATACCTGTCTGTGGTTACTAATGAACTAGTTCACGCAAGTAAAAAAAAAACTTAAGCAAATTTACACTCTACAATGAAGATGGAGATAAGTTTCTCTCTAAGATATTCACGAGGGATCATATTTGGGTAACTTACGACACCCAAGAAACTAAATGGCATTCAATGAAACGGAGACATCCTTCGTCTTCAACGAAAGTTGAACCACAGCAAATATGTGTTCTGCAACGTGTTTGAACAGCCCGAAACTTATTCCAGTGATTTTCGTCTCTTCTTCCACTTAAAATCTTTATTTAGTGATCAACACTTTAACGATGATGGTTGAATATACAAGCGGTAACCTTCAATGAAGAAGGCATACTAATCCTTTGTCACGCTAGGACAAGTGCCTCCAAATGTATGTTGAAAATGAATTTGACAGTTGTAGATTTCTGTATAATAAATATTTTTTCTGTACCATTACATGTTTATATATATTATAATCGAATCTTGTAAATGTTTTTTCAAATTAAATATAAACGTAATTGAAAAAATATAAAGAAAACAACGAAAAACTTTAATGAAATTTACTTTTTATTTTTCTTCTATACCATATTTATCATATTTAATCATTCAGATTGTTAAATATCCCTTTTACAGATTTATTTTCCTCGTAAATTCAATATGAAAATAGGGAACCACTTTCTGTAAACGAGCAGGAAAATGGGACAGGGAGGTTCAAAGCTCCTTAAAGGGGATGTATGTTCATATGAGGACACCAACGAAGGGGAAGCGCCCTTTCAAATGTAAGGGTAAAGCGAATTGTTTGCAAGTTTAATGAGTTTTTATACTTTCGGTATGCCTGGAAAATAATGAGAGTTAAGACAAGTATGAAGGAAATTATTCGTTTTCTTTCTGACATGGATAAGTCAAATATGAGGTGAAAATTCTTCCATATTATAAACCTGATAATTATGGGCCAACAGAGTAATAAAAACGACAAATATATTAACTAGTAATAAACGTTTTTTTTTTCATCGTTATAAAAAGCGAATCTAACGATTACATAAATTTAGTGTTATTGGAGACTGTTGGATACCGTTATCACGTTCAGCTTCAGAGACGTCTTTCCTTTCAATTCAATTTATGAAGCATAAGGAGAGAATGAGAAAATATATAAAAAAACATCTGGTGCCAGACATAAGCGGTACCTGTCTTTTTATTTGTCGGAATGATCTGCAGGAAAAGACGGCGCTTATTAATGAAGAACGAATTAATCTGATCAATCGATCAGTCTAGATTTAGATTCATGTTTTATATATATATATATATATATATATATATATATATATATATATATATATAGAGTTGTGAAATATAACACTTACAACCAAATCTAGACTGGAACCGTTTGTGGCCTTCAGCCAAAACCTCTCTCTGACGGTGGAATCGTGGGGAACCAAAAAATTTTTGAAAATTAAGTGATAGAAAGGTAGGCTCTGTGGAACAAGTACAAAAACAACTGGAGGAATGAAGAAATGAAAATGGAGATAAAAGAAAAAAAAGATTATGGAAGAGATATCTCAGCAATAATAAAAAACACGAAGATACATAAAACAGAGAGACAAAGTGAAAAACCCAGTAAAAGAAGCTAAGGGTAAGTCTTGGGAGGAGTTCGGAGAAAGGATGGAGAAAAACGCAGATGAAAATCCAAAAATGTTGTATCATATACTAAGACCAATCAGAAAAGATAAGAAAAATCCAAAAAGCAACCTAAAAACTATAAATGGTAAAATTATAACTGAATAAAACGAAATATTAGACAGATGTAAGACACATTTCGAAAAGTTACCAACAGCGGTACATACACTCGTAGCAGCGGACTTAGACCAAGAACAGTCAGACAGACTACATATGTAGCCCGTTACAGAGTATTCTTAAATAAAAAGAGATAACAAAACGTTCAAAAACGAGAATCTGCGAATCAGTACTACAATCAATGCTTATCTATGGTTGCGAATCCTGGGTGCTAACCAACAAATTGGAGCAAAAATATGTGAAATAAAAATACTGAGACAAATAGCGGGGGTGAATAGACTAGACAAAATAAAGAACGAAAAAATTAGATGGAAATTAAACGTAGTGAGTGCAGTACAAAAAATTGAACAAGAACAATTGAGATGATTTGGACATATAATGATAATAAAGAAGGACAGTACAGTTGAAGTGATATGGGAAACCGAAACAAACCAATAGAAAAGAAGAGAGAGAGATAAGCTTTATTATCATAACAGTTTTATGAAAAAAGCGACACAATTTTTTATTAAATAATATAAAAATGAAAGGAAATACCAAAGAGAGACGAGATAATATTATTTGGAGACGCAAACGCACAACTGTGGAAATAAAATTACCCACGAAGTGTGGTAATAAATTAAAAAGTAACGATCCAGGAAGAAATACCGAAAGACAAACAGATCACATCCTAGTCATAAAGGGAATTAGCAGGAAAACAACAGACACAAAAACATACAAAGGAGCACAAGCAGATACAGACCACTATCTAGTAATGGCCAAAATAAAAAAACCTAGATCTAAGTAGATATTATGAAACAAAGTAAAGTACTAAAAAGTGGAACGCAGGAAAACTAAAGAAATAGAGAAAGTGTTGGTGAAGGAAAACAAAGTGAGATACATAAAAGCACGAAGACTCAACTGGGCTGGACATATAAGGAGAAGAAAACTAATTAAAATAATCAAGAGCACTTAAGCACTTAATATAGAGAACTGGAGAGCAGCCAAGACAAACGATATACTATATAGAAAACAAAAATGGAAAACGAGGAGTAATCCACCTCAAAAAAGGATATTAAAGCGCTATAAGCGATTGCCATAAAATATAAGAGAGAATGGAATAAAGAAATAGCAAAAAAAACTTGAAAAAATAGGAGAACGGGAGGTAAACAGGAAGGAAAAGATTTTATGAAATAGAATATCACCTCTACACCTATGGTAGAAGAGATTGCAAATAAGTAAGTGATAGAAAATGAATCGTGTAAAAAATTGTTTCTTGGTAAACATTCAATTTATAAAATAAAAGTAATAGTCACTAACATGAATCGTCCTTTACTGATTAGCGCACCGTTCTCTCCGACTCCACGTCTCTACCGTTCCTCTAGAGCAACATAGAACAGTCAATTCTGAATGATTCACCAGCACCAGGAAAATCATTCGTTTTCCACTACCACAATGCGAGCTGTCACACATCAGTTCAAACTAAAACGTTTTTGAACAATCAGAACATCGAATTGATGAATCATCCGCCGTACAATCCTTGTTTGGCACCCGATGATTCTTCTTATTTCAGTAGATCAAAAATAAATTGCGATTGCAAGGTCAACGTTTTTCTACACTTGAAGAAGCCGTTGATGAGTTCAGATCACATGTTTTGGAGGTACGTTAATTGAAATGGAAAAATGCTTCGACAATTGGTTCAAACGCATACAAAAGTGTGGGAATTGATAACCCTCGTAGAGGTACTGAACAAGAAAAAATATGTGACATTCTCCGAAAATCAAATTCTTTCAAGTTAATTTGACTGGACTATCTATGATAGCGCCCTCGCACATATTATAATGTCGTTTTTTTTACTCCCACAAATATGGTTACAGCCGGTTCTGTATGAATACCATCGCCTTTACACTGTTTATAAATGTTCAATTAAATCGGTAAAATTATCATAAACTTGTTTATTCAATGTTTATATACTTTTTTCTCTTAATATATTCATTGTTGTGTTGTAACAGCATAGCCGATCGATATCCTAACTGGTTGGTGACGTTGAAAATAACATAATAAACTCGTTTGAATTCCGCGAAACGAAAGCTATGAATAACATATTACTCTAACGATGATATACGATTTTAGATTATAAAATCGTCGTTGTTTTTCCTATTCATAATATTATCAGAATTTTTGTTCTTAGAACTAGGCAATTTGCAACACATGCATAACTAAAAAGACAAATACGAGGATTAGGGATTGCATACCGAAATACGTTAACAGGATCCGGTGCTAGATAATTTGTAGCAAAAAATCTATAGTAGGAGGTGTTTTAAATAAGTTATGATCCTGTTAAAAGCTTAAACAACACTAAAATTTATTTTGGAGAAGCTGTAAATCTGATAATACTGATAGTTACTAAATCAGAGACAAAAACCTTAGAAAGTCTTATTCCAGATGATAACTCTAGAGACAACACGGAAGAAATAGTTGAAAATCACTAAGATTCACCAACACTCAAGCAAAGATTTGACATGGCACGAAGATAGCACGAAAGCTGGACATCCACTTCTCAAGGGGCTGAATAGTAGAAGAAATAAGACTTAGGAAAAGAGAAAGAAGAAGAGGACGAATTACATTTACAAATCCAGCAGGAACACGTATTATAGCATATCGGGTGGGCAACTAAGAACGGCCGTCGGCAATATCTTAGGAACGGATTATATTACAGCTTCAGGAAAAAATTATAAAAAGTGGCCACAAGAATCCACTACTAGAATGCGTATTTGAGAATATTAAATTGAAAAATCCGATCTTCAGTAATGTTAGGAACGCGTCTCCGCGGTCTTGCCTATATGTAGTGTAATCTTAAAATTCGGCAGCAGCGCAGCGCCTTTGATGTACGTTGGAGATACCCGGAATCCGTTTGATGTTTGTTTTATATAAGTTTTTATTATATCAGGCGGTTTATTTACATTGTTTCTTTAGAATAATTTTTAGGAAGGATTATTTATTTATTTGTTTCTTTATTTTCTAGAAGTCTTGAGAATTCTTTTGGGATATATATAAGGAATTTGTCCAGCGCAGTATAGTTCAGTTTATAATAAATAGTCGTAGCGAACAGACCGAAATATAAAGTAATCGAAGAATTTGAATATATAGTTAATTGGTAGTAATAAGTGAATTATATAAATTAGTTAAGTGTAGTGTAAGGTATTTAAATAAATTAAGAACTTAAGAGTTATTAACTCACTTCATGAATAGAAATCGTATAAATAAATAAGAAAAACATTACAGTAATTAGTCATTTTAAGCGTGACTTAAAAGATAGTTATTTATGTATCAAGGAATATTATATTTTTTTCGAAATCGCCCTGATTCAAAAATACTTGCGAAAATATTTGAAATTGAGGCGATCAGAATAAGTTTTGGGTTCCGCGTTTAGTTACACAGCTGAATATTATTTTCTATTATTTTCTAAAAATTTTTATGCAAAGGGATTTTATATCCGATTTCTATCGACATTTATGTTTCAGTTTACTACTGATTTCGAAAAAAATAATTTTCAAAACATCAAATCACCCAATATACTGGATGAGAAAACACTATCTGTCATATATACAGTGCTTTTCAGATAAAAGTATCCACCTTTAATAACTTTTGTAGTACTGGTATTTAGAAAAAATCCAAAAACACGTCAAGTTATGTTGGAAGGGGCAAGCATTATGGCTTATTTAAACTTACTGGAAAAGCCACCCCCTCACCCCTAGCAGCATCCCCTTTATTTTTTTGAATTACTTTTCATATTTTTTATGTAAAATTTGGATTTGGACTCCTCTTTGAGCTGATTTCAAAAATGTATAATACTTGTAGGTTAAAGTGGTTAGTTTATGAGATAAACAATTTTTCTTTTAAGAGCACAAATTTTACTTATTATTTACTTTCACCTTATTTGCCTGTACTAAAATGGGTTATACAACAGTTCAAACTCTTTAATCTTTTTAACTGTGCTATTTATTATGAAGTTACAATAAGTGTTCAAAATGAGTACCATTCACTTCCATACAATGGTATAATCTATTTTGAAATGCCTCTCTGACATTACTTAATACGGCTGGATTTAATTGTCGACATTCATTTTCTATCCTCTCTCGTAAATCATCCAGAGATTCTGGTTGGGTAGCATAAACATTTGTTTTTAAATACCCCCTTAAAAAGAAGTCTAGGGGTGTTAAATCCGGTGACCTAGGTGGCCACTCCATCATCTGCCCCCTTCTACCTATCCAACGAGCGGGGAATGTTTCGTTTAAAAATTGTCGGACAGGCATAGCATAGTGTGGGGAAGCTCCGTCTTGTTGAAATACCAGTAAATCTTCGGAAAGGTTATCATCATTTTCTATTATTGTTGTAATACGTAGGTCAACCCCTTCCCTGAGTAACTCAAGATATGATTCACCATTTAAATTTCCGTTGATGAAGAAAGGTCCGACAATGTGGTCACCTAGGATACCACACCAAACGTTTAATTTTTGGGGATGTTGTGTATGAAATTCACGCATAATATGTGGATCACTTTCAGCCCAATATCTACAATTATGCCTACTTACTAAGCCATTTAATGACCATGAGCATTCATCAGAAAAGCAAATATTGTTTAACAATTGTGGATTGTTATTGATAATTTGCGTCATTGATTCGCAAAACTCTAGACGACGATCAAAATCATCTTCATTCAACTCGTGCACCAACTTAACTTTGTATGGGTGGTACTTGAATTTATGTAGAACTCGGAAAACTGTAGAAGATGAAACACCGATCGCTCTACTTATTGTTGACAACGATTGGGGTTGTTGAGCCTCTAAGTTGACTTGCCCTAAAATTGCCACTTGGATTGCTTCGTTATTTACGACTCCCTCTCGCTTATGCACTTTATTGCAAACAGACCCTGTTGTGGTAAATTTCTCCATCAGTTGAATTACATACTTATGAGTTGCATGTCTTCCGTCATGTAATTCGTTAAATATTCTAGCAGCAGCTCTTGCACAATTATTATTTTGGTAGTATAAACCTACAATTTCAATTCTTTCTTGCAAAGAGTAAACCATTTCAGAGAAACAAAATAAATGTATCAAATTACACTATCAATAGTGACTACAAATTCTAGTTGACAATGTCAAACTTTAATAAAAAGTAGAGTTTTTTGTTGTTTAGATTTTTTAAGTAGAATAAATAGCACAGTTAAAAAGATTAAAGAGTTTGAACTGTTGTACAACCCATTTTAGTACAGTCAAATAAGGTGAAAGTAAATAATAAGTAAAATTTGTGCTCTTAAAAGAAAAATTGTTTATCTCATAAACTAACCACTTTAACCTACAAGTATTATACATTTTTGAAACCAGCTCAAAGAGGAGTGTCCAAATTTTACATAAAAAATATGACAAGTAATTTAAAAAAATAAAGGGGATGCTGCTAGGGGTGAGGGGGTGGCTTTTCCAGTAAGTTTAAATAAGCCATAATGCTTGCCCCTTCCAACATAAATTGACGTGTTTTTGGATCTTTTCTAAATACCAGTATTACAAAAGTTATTAAAGGTGGATACTTTTATCTGAAAAGCACTGTCTATTTATATTAAAATGTAATTTTAAAAATTTACACCTCATTAACAAGATTTCTAATAAAAAAAATATATTTTCGAATGTTCTAATAAAAGGAAAATAACATTTTTTGTTTGTTTTTCATATCATTTATTAACAGTTTATACAACACGTGATGTACCAATTATCATTGGATTATCAAATTGAACTGTTTGCTTTATTTATAGAATAAATTTATTTTCAAACATAAAAAATTTATTTCACAACTGAGAATTTTCGTAATCGTAAAATAAATAGATAACAGTCAGACCGGAATCCAAAATATTCATGGATTGAGAAATATATTTAAAATTAGACACTATCACCACTTTAATTATTGATAACATTAGCTACAAAATTTATTGTTAAAACAACATACGAGGATGGTCCCAGAAGTACGTGGCTCACCAAAGTAAACACAAAAATTTTGGAAAAAAATATATTTAATTCTCAACGTTATCTTATAGCTCCCTATACTTTTACCAGCGATGCTCAATACGAGTAAGTTCGATACACTTTTTATAATGAGAATCTTCAAGATTTTCAAAATAGCCATCAACTGCCAACATTAACTCTTTATTGTTGGAAGAACTTTGACCAACGAGCCATTTTTTCAAGTCAGGGAACAGAAAATAATTTGAGGGGGCGAATAGGGTACATGAGGTAGCAATTCAAACATTAACAGATGTGAGTGAACTGGTGTATTGTCTTGATGAAACATTACTTCATTCTTAGCCAAATGCGGCCGTTTTAGCTTAATTTTTTCGATCAAACGTTGCAATAAGTTCGCATAATACTCTCCGTTGATAGTAAATGAAAATTATCCCACATGCTTCCCAAAAAACAAACCGAAAGTCATGATCTTGCCTTCAGATGGGAACGATCTTTACCTTCTTTGGAACAGGTTCTCCTTCTTTAGTTTATTGTTTTGATTGATTTTATTAATTTCAGGCGCGAAGTGATGTACCCATGTTTCATCCATGGTCATGAAACGGCACAAAAATTTATTTTTGTGAAACATTGCAAAACACTTGATGAAAACATCTTCACGACACCGTTTTTGTTCCATTGTGAGCAAACGCGGCATTCAACTTGCTCACTACTACTATGTCTATTAGCTCGCGCACGTTCAGTCGACGATCATCCAGTACCGCTTTGTGGATTTTCTTTAACATTTCTGGAGTATTCACCTCATTTGGTCGACCAGTGCGATGTTGGTATTCGCAAGTCGTATGGACAAAGTTTAAACTCTGATACCCAATATTTTACTGTTGATAACGAAGGACCAGTTCAATTGAAATCTAGTTCAGCTTTTATATTGGTTGGGTTGAAGTCTTTAAAAAAATATGACCAATTTTTTCCGTGTTCACTATTGATGGGTGTCAAACAAATACAAAAACAACGTGGCGTCTTCAAACTTATACATAGATTTTTCAAGCAGCTACCGCCATCTCTAGGTCAGGCCAAGTACTTCTGGGACCATTCTCGTAGTTGATAGAACATGTGTGTCTGAATAGGTAAAACATCTCATGTTTTGATATTTTCCAAAGAGCTCCTCTATGGTTTGATGAAAATGTCGCTAGCCCACAGATCTTATATAAATAAGATGGGTGGTAAACTTATTCGATATGCAATTAATGTATTTTAGTCTTTGCGTTCACCGAAATGTAAAAAAATGCATTGTTCTAATGGAAAAACTTTTTATTTTTCTTCAAATGAGGTTCTTTCCTTGCAATTTATCCCTCAACCTTATCTCTCTCATACTTTTCAAAGTCTATGAATAAATTCTCATTATTATCTCTAAAAAACGGTCCAAAACTAGGCTGGTAGCGACGAATTTGCAAAGTGAGCTAGCTACTTGTCTGCAGGCTATGCGGCTTATCTCCACGAGCCTCAAAAACTTTGAATCTAGGTGATAGTTCACTTCTTAGCACATCTAGGCTTAATGAAAGAGCCTTTGATGACCAGTTATTGTTTCAGACTCGGGGTCTTACTCAATGTTTCTGATTTCTCATCGTTTTTCAATTTTCTATGACCTTGTCTTGAAGTCTTTTTGGGAAACACAAAGTTGTGGTGCTACGAAAGGAGTTGTCCTGCATTTTTTGTTCCTGCCGTGCAGTCCGATGTGCTCGAGTACCCACATTAGAGTTACCATGTTTGCTCCCAGTGAGTTCTAATATAGGCGTATTCACATACTAGCTTTGCCTCAATTCAAATCAAACTTATATATATCAAACTATAAACTATAAATATTTGTTTATATTAGTCTATCTCAAAACTTAAGTAGCAACCCTCGTATATTGATTAAAATTTTTATTATTTTGCTCAATTTTTGAATACTTAAGTAACTTCTAACTTAATTAAACCTGTTAGATACCACTGTCTTTTCGTCTAGTAGGTATTATATTTTTCCGAAATAATAATAATCCCAATTTCTGTTAAGTGCCTCTTCGAGGCTCTCGGTACGAATCTTAACGACTGGAGGTGACATAAAAGCCAATTATCGACACTCTCACTTATTCAATGGCTGTAGACGTAGCACTACTTCAAAATAAACATGATTCAAGTGACTGAGTTAGATTCTTCACGTACCAATATTATAATGTCTTCTAATTATATCACCCTCCAATCCCACGGGTCATTCACTTTATTATTATCCTTGTCATTGGTTTCATTCCCAGAAGATGATGCACAAATAGTTATTCCATTCCACCATGATAAAAAATCGCAAGCGATGCAGCAGTCAACGGAAAATTGAGCCTCTGCGTCTACTTCTCGCGTTAGAGAAACCGACTAAGCCCAATCCAAACTCCCTACAAGGAAATACGAGTACGAGAGTGTGCCAGAATTTCCACGAAGGAACGCGAGTGCGCCAAATTCACCAGGAGGGACCGCAACTTCAAGAGGTGCACTCATTTCGCCTCTCTGACGCTCCGTTTCGTTTTTTTTTTCGAGCGAGGGAGTCAAAGTACGTGAAGATGAAAATAGAGTGAATCTAAAAAAATTATTTTAGAGGGCATCCGAAAAAGAAAAAAAATCCGTTTCCGGTATAAGAGTCATTTGAATCACGTCTATTTTGCAGTAGATGTAGCGAGCAACTGGATAAATCGAGAGTAAGGATGGCAAGCACTCCTGTGGCCTCTTTTTGTCAAGACTCAAGAAAAGATTCTCTAAGCTAGAAAGCTGAGAACATTTTGTATTTACCCTGTACTATCGAGAAATGGAGTAGTCTAGCTTCAAATATAGAATTTAAAAATGAATAGATATATTTTAGAATGTTTTCTCGCTCTAAATGCATATTTTCATATATTGACATTGAGTTGACCTCTATTTCTCGATTGTTAGTTGTAATATAATTGTCAGTAGATGATGAATAATTTAACAAGGTTTACATATGCGCGGTGTGCAATTACAGACGATTTAAGCATTTGCTTCTATGACAAATAATTTTAACGAGAATCATTGTAAATATTTATGCAAGATAAACTGGTTTAAATATAAACCGGCATGTGTAAAAAATATTGATAAATGTTTTACGACAGCATTTTTAGAATTATAGTCCGGTGAAATTTGAATTTTTTTAAAAGAAAACCGAATTTCACATGTTTTTTCTCGTTCAGTACACCAGTACAGAGTTAATGTCAACAATGCAGGTCTTAACTTTTGGCGGACATATTTATATTACTTTTGAAAAGTTTAAAATATGGTTTTTACATCGCGAATTGATTATAGGTTTTTTGCAATAAAAATTTGTTTATTATAATTAAGACGACAGTGTCTCCGATAAAACTCCTCTAGTTAGATTCATACTAATATATGGTTTCGAAACATGGACAACGAGCAAAATTAGGAACAAGATTAGATCAGACCACACCAAAAACGAAACATACAAGTAAATATTAAAAACACAACATGCAGAGAGGTTCGGACATGTGGAAAGGATGAGTGAGAAAAGGAGATTATAAGAATACTAGAAGCTCAAACAGTAAGAGCGAAAAACAGATGAAGACCAAGAAATACTTATATGGACGGAATCATCAAAGCGATTGAGAACAGAGATCAGAAACTCCATGAGGTATCTACAACCATAAAAAAGACAAATAGAATTTTGGAAGGACTCCACGTAAAAAAAATTTACATCCATAAGGGTAGATAAACATAATGATTAAGTAAAATTCAAAATGTACGGTATGTAACGTTTAGCTTTTTTTATCAGCAACTAATCCACGAATTTGAGTGATTCTTTCAACATAAAATTATTAGATAATTGACAATTTAATTCGAAATTTTGATCGCTAAAAATTTCAAAACCTGGATATATGTCGCTTTGTTCAATTTCGACGTAAATAATTGGCAAAACTTAAGGGTTTCCCTCAGTTTTATAGGTTTTTCACAACTTCTTCCGAGTCAATTCGAACAGTAGTTTTTACACAAAATAAAATACATCATATCAACTGTGACATAAACAAAAGATATGACCCTCATTTTTTACAATAACTATGTATCCACCTATGAACCCTTAACCGGAAAGGTGGCCTCTCGCAGACTACTACCCGAAAAAATTTGAAAATTATTTGTTCGATTAGGCATCTTTCTTATCTCGCCTTTCTATTAAAAGTTTGTTGCATTATTAATAATGAATAGACTGTCAAGAAGGGTGTGTTATGGGAATTAAACTTTTAAAGAAACTATTTTGTAGTGGTTTGAAGAAACCTAAAATAAAGCAAGTGATAGATATACTTACACAAAATCCTGGAAGATGACTAATTACAATCCGATAAGAATGCTTCTGGAGTTTCAGAAAACGAAGAAGAGGACACTGCTAGTGGAAACAGGGCTTCGAAATCTTTCGAAAAGGAAATTGAGGAATGTCAGGAAAAGAATACTATTAACGCAGTTTAGAAGAAACCTGCTAAATACCTGTATGACAGAAATATGCTTAGAACGGAAGTGGGTCCTTCATTTCGGACTAGAAAACATAATATTGCAATAAAAATTCCGATTATCGGAGATAAAGCACTTGATATTGGCGAAGAAGTCACGCCATTTCCCGTTTGAAATTTGTTATTTTCTGAGGAAATTTTGCTTGAAAAAGATATGAATAATATAAAAAAATGTGATTCGGTGAAACTAAAAACTTTTCTAAAGCTATTGATTTTTACTGTTTTCAAATCACATTATTAAAGTAAACAAACTCTTTTTGCGACAAAAGGTTCAAACGTCATATATTTCGAGGAACATTGAGCCAAAAATGATTTTCCGTTCTTTTATGAGCTTTGAGGTTTAACAATCCCGATTCTATATGTACTCGCAAACAAGAAAATCCCGCAGCTGCAATTTCATTAATTTTTAATTATATACAATTGTTAAAATGTTTGTGGATTGATGCAGTTAGTGGCAAAAGACAAATGCTAGTTAATTTTAGACTTGATTGTAGCTATTTTCCCAACACCCAACAATAGTAGACTTCCAAAGAGCTCATTTTTTGAGCCAATTTGACTGGACTATTATTCATTTCGTTGCATTTATTTGTTATTGTAATTTGAAATTTTTCGAGTTGGAAGGCTAAGACCCCGCTGACATTCCAAAAACATTTTTTTTGTATAATATTTGTTTCATTTTAAAAAGGGTTGAAATTGAAGATTCTAGAATCTAAAACACTTGATAGAAATATGTCACTGTTTTTAGTCAAAATATGAGAGTTTCATGTAATGATTCTATTGGAGATTTTTCTCATAGCTGATAATGTATTTAAGCATTTTAAAATGCTTATTCTCTGAGTATTTTTGAACATTTTTATATTTTAAAGTAAGCATATTACGAATATATTCATGAAAGTACTTCAATTTGTATCATTTTTGCATATTTTATGTTCTGAACAATTATCGGTTTATGTCAGCTCGGCTTCAAGATCTTCCCATTTTTTTCTGTTTTCTCCTCATTTTTGCAGTCCTTCAGTCGCGCTATTCGCATATCTCTCCTAACCTCTTCCAACCATTCTTTCTTTAATCTTCCTCTTCCTTTACCACACCCTTTTTTCACCGTTTAGTACTTATTTTACCCATCTATCTTCCGTCTTTCTACCTGTATGTTCCAACCATTTCGCTCTCTGTGCTCTAACATCAACCCATGTATACATTAAAGATGGGTTCAAAATAGCAAACTGAACTCAAAAGTAGAAAATAAAACACAGTTGAAATACTTCCCTTTCCTCTATTCCCCTATTTTTTAAATAAGTTTGAAATGGCTGGCATTACATCAACATTTAGCAGCCTGTCTCCTCTACCGCTGAACATAACTCTCTTTTAACCTATAGACCATTTTGCTCGGTCCTAGGCATCTTGGATCCAGTTGGAAGATATCCTTTTCGAATCCATTATATGAAAGCACAAATAATAATAACGCTGGGACTTATCAGAATGGTAGTGGATAGAAATACCAATACAGAGTACAATGAAGAAAAAGTAGTTAGAGGTAGTCAGTCATATTATTAGTAAAAGCTGTAGAAAAGTATGAATTGTAAGGTTCGAACCATTTTCTAGCTTCACATCGATTTAGGTGAAATGTTTATTGTTAAACATGAGACTATAAGATCACAACGATTGAGTGTCCTTCTAGATTTGGGGCTGCAATTTATATCCAGTACTGGATCAATAACTTGTTTTTCTTGTGTTTAGATAAATTAATAAAACTGATTTATATATACGGAGACAATTCTGGTACAATGGATATCGAAAAAAATTGTAATTTCACATATAGAGGTCCAGTATCAATATATAAAAGAAGGAATCAACAATATTATCAAGATTGATACGGATGGCTATACAGCTAATATTTTTGCGACGTGCCCAGAAAGATTTGGATGCTTATTGAATCTAAAGTTGATGTGACTTCATTATGATTGTACTTTGTGTATCGTTGTGCGGGAAGCGCATGATCTCCCATAGTTAGGGAGGCGAGGTCGCAAAATGGCGACATTCTCGAGCGCCGTCGAGACCTATCAAAATCGAGAGATAAAGTAATTTCGAAAAGAAAAGCTCGTATGGTAAAAATCATTTTAGCAGTGGGTATGGCGTGTACGGTTTTTCAAAAATGTTACTTGGGCATTCTCGAGCGCGTCAGATTTTCGGAAGGGGTGTTAAGTAGACCCCAAGGAAGCTCCCTTTAAAAAAACTGACGATTTCGGCGTAACGATAAGTTACGACAAATATTTGAAAATACTAAAAAAAAAGTTCTTTTGAAATACTCGAGCGCGTAAGATTTTCATAGGGGAGGTTTATCTCGGTATCCTGAAAGCATATGTTCTTAATCTGACAAAAGTGTTGGTGGGTTCTCTTAATCTGACCGAAAAAGGTTTTTTTGTTTCTTTTTTTACCTTTCTTTCTTCCTGATAAAACGGGAATTTAAGAATGACAATAAAGCGACAACCAACGTAAATGTAGTACAAATTGTATTATTTAATGTATAAAAAATGAAATGATTGTATTATTATTCTATTGTTATGTATTACCTCTACATTTTTGCTCAATACAATTCATCTTCTTCTTCACTGGAACTTTCATATTGTGGCTCCTCATCCACAATTCCTTCTTGCTGAGTGCCTGTAACTGTGACTTTGTTGAGAGAATATTATAGAAGACTACAAAAATTTACCTGAATCAAGCGTCTTGTTATTGCTGTCCTCAGTGTCATTTTCGTTGCCCAGAATATCCGGCGATATAATTACGTTTTCATACAATTGATTCGCGATAAACCACGTGAACTCGAATTTATTATTATTTTCGGAAAAAAATTGAGATATAATAAAAGTTACAAATTTAATCATCGTTGTTTCATATCAATTTTTTTAACACCCTCCGTTTTCGAGATATACTCAAAAAACCGGGAGCTTGAGTATTCATGATGCTTTAAGTCCAATAATTTTAACTTTGGACAAAAATGTAAAGAGACCTTTTTTGTGTAAAATAAAATTGCCTGTTTTTATACTTTTTTTTGTAAAATGTATCGTTCACGACTTATATGCCGCAACGAGTTTTTCGAAAGACGAAATGGCTCCTCCACATTTCCGGTCATGCGGAATCCGGCAGATTTTGTATTTTTAGTAAGTTTTAGATTATACGTTTTTCGCGACCCTGTAACTCGGCGGTGTCAAGGACTTATCGTTATTTGTTAAATTTTGTCTTAAAATACTAAAATCAACCCCTAATATCTTAATCTGACGCGCTCGAGTATTTCAGACTATCGATTTTTTTTATCAATCTGATCGTCTATCCTAGGCGCGAGTCACTAAATATAGAGCTAATACTTTCCAAAATTGATCTATTAGGTCTAAGGTATCTCTCATATCTTCAAGTGCTACGCTCGAGTATTCCTGAAAAATCCCCTATTCGCCTCCCTAACTATTATATGTTACATGCTCACGACTTGTACTTTAATAAACCAGTTCTTTGTAAGATGTTGTGCTGGACAAATGTATATTTTGTTATTCTTATTAACAGGCAATAATGCCTTTCATTACTAGTAATCATTTGATTAACATCGTACCTTCACAATAAAAATAATATAACAACGACAGAATGAATAATTGCTTGATTAGAATCAGAAGTGTCAAAATTACTGTAGATACAACATACGCTGAAATAACCACGGCAAGAACAACAAGAAACAGAAAAAAATGAAGGAACAAGCTAAGGAGTCAAGCGAATTACAGAAAACAAAGAACAAAAAAAAAGAATCTGTTAGTATCACCAAGACTTGTTTTGATAAAAGCAAAGATGAAGACACTAAAACAAAAAAGTAAAAATCCATCTCTTTGAAGCAAAAAACTTATAACTTTACTAGCAGTGATACTCGTATTGTCTTCCGAATGCGATGACTTCACTAATGGATATCTAAGAGCATTGAAAACTGGAAAAAGACGGGAATTTCACAGAGCTGAGATAAACCAGAAATTCGATGGGAATTTTATAATAAAGCGGGAATTTTCGGTAATTTTGAGTGAGCCAACCAGGCATAGTAAGTTGGTGTTGGTATAGCTTAAATACCTTCGACTTCGAGCATCATCCATTCGAAACAATATGTTGAATCTCCTTCGTAACTGCCTCCTACGGGTTTATCTGAATCTGAGATTACCCATTCATATTTTTAATAGTTATAATCCATAATTTCTAAGTAGTTAACAGTTTTCTTCTTATTTGAACTTCTGTAATAGATTTATCAATTATTCCTTCTACGATCTCTCCACTCCACTCCACTTCTTCCGTGGTCGATCTTCACTCGCTTCTTTCTCGGTGTTAAGTAGTAAGCCGTGTGTTCAAAAGCATCGTATTTCGACCCGTGGCAATAAGGCTTTTGTTTACCAAAGTCGATAAAATGTAATTTGATGTGGTTACCGTCTTGGGTGTTCCGTGAGTATTAGTAGCAACATACCGTAGGTTAGGGACGAAAAATAAAACGTTCAACTTAAAAATGTAACGTTGTTTATGTCTCAAGTAGGATCATATTACAATTGCCCACACAGCAAGTATAGTAATTGGAATATCAGTCAGCATATATAGTAAACAATTTATTGCACATTTTTCGCTGTTTTTTTTACTTACAATGTAAAATAAATTTGAAGATTTAGAAGAAAAACTGTTTATGTTAGTAAGGTTATCAGATTTTCAAATAGCATAAAAATCTCCCATTGGTATTCGGTAATTGGTCAGCGGCAAAAGACGAAGTGCTAGTTA
Source organism: Diorhabda sublineata (assembly GCF_026230105.1). Taxonomy (NCBI): domain Eukaryota; kingdom Metazoa; phylum Arthropoda; class Insecta; order Coleoptera; family Chrysomelidae; genus Diorhabda; species Diorhabda sublineata. Next base: position 17,172,917 of record NC_079476.1, read on the forward strand.
GTTTCAATGAAATTATTGAATTACAATGTAATAATATATCATTTTATTAACAAACATATCTATACACTATCGGTCAAAAGTTTTTTTCCTCCCTATGATCCTTTCATTAAATTTCAAAATTTCTTTCTTTTTCATATCGTCAAACCTGTGATTCATAGTTTTTGGAAGAAGACATTTTTTTGTGAAGTTCGAACGAATGGTTTTCGTTCTCGCAAATTCAGACTTTGAAAGTTTTAAAATGAGTAAAACCAAGGAACCATCGGTTGAAACTCGTGCCTTCATTGTCCAGGCAAAAGTAACCGTACCATTGCCACCTAATTAAAAATACCTCGACGTATCGTGGAATACGTTGTAAACTATGCATCCACCGGAAGTTTTGGCGGTAGAAAACGTTGAATTCGGCCTCAAAGAACCACCATCGCTGAAGATAAACGTAGTTTATTGATCGGTGAACCTAATTGACAACTCGCGGGCACAGAGATAACAGCTCAGATCAATGAATCTACGGATCGGCCTTTGAGTACTTCTACAGTGAAATGGAAGTAAAGAAAACTCTTTCAAAACGTTTCAAAAATGAATTGAGAGATTGCAGCTGGCTAAAAAACATAGAAATTAAACGCATGAAGAATGGGAGAGATTTTTACGGATTGATGAGTACAAGATTGATGTTTATATGCACAAGTCAAAGGAAGAATGGATGTTAGATATGTGTAATCCCTGATGTAAAGGTTAGGGATTTGGGGGATATTTTGGAAGAAGGTCGTCTAGAGACCTGGTACAAATTGAAGGGATTTAAAAGAAAGAAGACTATTATAAATATTTAAGGAAAATGTAGTACGTTTTGGTCAGCGTCTGATCGACAGATAATTTATCTCTCACTATAATAACGATTCCAAGCATTCCTTGAAACTATGCAAAGATTATTTAAAAGAATGGAGAAAGAAGAATGTACAGAAAATTATGATTTGGCCGTCACTGTCAGACCTCAACCTAATTGAGTTGCTGTGGACAAATTGGACATGAAAGTCAGAAAGCATTGTCCTTGTTCCACTTGATTATTTCTCGAAATTGTTACTAAGAATGCCAAAAGTATTCACCGAAACAATAAAAGCCAGTAAAATTTAATATCAATTTATTTTGATAAAAACCAAAGTAGGTCGAAACGTCAATTTGACCTGTACTTTATGGTTTGGGAGATATCTAGATTTTTAGATCGTTGCATTTGCTGAGAAAACCATTCGTCATAAAGAGACATTCTGAAGAAAATTATCATAAATTGTGATTATTTATTGAAAATTCTTACAGAGGTATTAAAACACAATCAAACATTTCTTGGAGAACTAATGAATAAATAAATAAACATTTGTACTACATACTATGGAAGATCATATTATTGGCATAAGAAAAAACTTGAGATTAAATATTAAACATAAAAAATAACATTTTTTCTAATAGGTGGATTGGTCGCGGAGGTTAATTTGCATGGCCACCACGTTACCCTGAATTAAATACAATGGATTCATGTTTTGGGAGATATGCAACGTCGGTAAACATAGAGAACAAAATTATCGATAGAATTAACATCCATTCTGATGCTATAAGGCACAATCTAGGAATGCTTTTCATTTCAAAGAAATATCCTCCATATACTCCGGAAGTGCAAGGCAAATTTATTTAAAAAAAAACGGTGTGAAGTTGGTAGTATAAACCATAAAGGGTTAACATGTGTTTTAACGAAAACAACAATTTGCCCTTTATTAAAAGATGTACTTGAAAGCAACTCACAATAGAAGATTTGAATACGGCTTCAGCTGCTTCTTGCGGAACAGAACTCGATATAATCGAAAAAGTATTACAGTATGTATATGTTTTAATACCTCCAATAAGTATTTTCAATAAAGAATTACAATTTATGATAATTTTTAGAAAAAAAATTTTTTAGAAAACATACTTAAATATAAGTTCTGATTTCGCAATTTTAAATGCCTATAACTCAGAACCGAGGAGTAGTATGAGAAAATTTTTTCATGTCACAGCATTATTTTCACCTACTCACTTTCGAATTTTTGGCATCAAGTCCCCCTGTATATATTATATTATATATCATTAGACTCCCACTCCTTACATTAACTACTGAATACCCCCCGTATACGAGTTTAAAAATCGTTATGTAATAAGTTAGCGGCAAATGGAAAGTAACAAGTTTTTATGAAATTCCTCAAAAGGAGAAAATTTTTGAATTCTAAAATCAAAATTCATCTTTTAGAAAACGTTGGCTAAGTCTAATGAATCTTTTGTGAAATAGTAGAAACCAAAATAATATCTTGAGTTTTAATATGATTATAAAAAATAAATATTTCTAATTGTGATTAAATACTACGTAGTATTTCTTCCAATAATTAACAAGAATTATTATTAAACGACTATCGTTAGGATCCCATTAATATGCCAGTTTTTCTAATAATAATATTGTGTTGGTTGTTGTTGGTTTCCATGATTCACTTAATGTTTTTTAATCGTTAAATTGACTGATTTTAATTACATATATATACATTTCATAGACTTGACCTTGAAGAAAATCTACAGCTTCGGGGAAAAATTATTCTAAAAGGAGTTCCAAGAAACATGTAAAAATTATTTCCAGAATGTTTAGGTCCACTACAATTGAGAATATAAAATTGAAAAATCAATTTATTACAAAATTTATTCAATATACGTTAATCGAATTCCTCAACATATTCCCTGAATTTTTTGTTCCACAAGGTTTAGTCCAGGGATGGGAAAACTACGGCCCACGGGCCAACTCCGGGCCGGCCCGGGAAGTCCGAAAAGTATAAACCACAACACGTTCATGCGTCTCACAGATCAAACTGAGACACTGTTATTTTTGGTTTGTAAGACCTTCGGTTGACAATAAGAGGAAGAAATTTGTTAAAGTGTATTATTTTGGAATTTAGTGAATGGATTATGGGATGGGCAAAAACGTTTGACAAATATGTACATATCTGACTATAAAGCTGGTTTAATGAAGTTATTTCTCTATATTGATGCCAGATAAAGTATTTTCGCGTGCTTTATCGTATAGAGTACGGGTGGTAACCCTAACTGTATATCCCTCCTCCGCTTAAATAGCGTCATAATTCAAAAAAAACAAACTACCGGGTGATAAGCGTTTGAAATCAATTCTAACTCTATTTTCCAATTTTCGAATGATAACTCAAAAACTGACAAAGTTACCGCAATGGATTTGAGATAAGTTTTCTAGTACCAATAGTACAATAAGAGATTTTCTAATTTTTTGACTTATTACACTATTTGAGTGGAGGTGCGATATATTCGAATCCGAAATTGTTTTCAAGTTTTAACCTTGTAATATGATACAACATTATCACGAATTTATGATTTACCAAGGATGCTCGACAAACATGAGATTTCGGTTAGATAAATACAAAACAGAGTTTAAACTAAAATATCTATGTTTATTTAACATTTATCTGTATTAGTAGTATTACAAACAAATTATTTTCATTATAATGTTATTAATATAATCGTTATAATAAAAAATTTATTTATTTTAGATAACAAACCAAAACATTATTAATGGTAGGTGACGTTAAGTATTTTAGGATCCAAAGAAAAAAAGAAGTAGCTGTAATAAAATATTTTTATTTATGTTCAAAATAATCAACCTCTACGTCAATGAACTTACGAGAGTTGTTAGAAACGTTTCCTACCAAAGTAACAAAACGTTTTGACTATTCGTCTATTCCCAAAAACTTTTTCGAACGATGAAACCGTCTTCTATTTAATCCGTTCCAGGTGTAGTGCTCTGGATTTCCATAGTGTTTTTCACAGCTGATCTTCTCTTGTTAGAGTTTCCTAGGAGAAACTTTGCCTGTCTCAGCCCTTGTAGGTTGCCCCAATAATTGGTTTTGCTCCTATCAACCTTCTGTTTCAATGCTTATTCTATTGTTCTGTGTTTACCAAAGATGGGTTCAGATGCTTTGAAGTTTAGCAAGCTGATCATCTATTTCATTTCCATTTACTCGCGGAATCAATTGTAGGGTAATTTAATCACACTAGAACTCACAATAGATTGCACACTGTACTTTGCAAGCTGCAACTAAACTGAACTGTTTTATTTTTCTCTCGTACGTAAGGGTGTCTCAATATTATAGAAATATTTGATTTGCTTGAAAAAATTTTGTAATACAAAGTTTTTATGTTTATAAAACCACGAAGTTATTTTCGTGGGCATTTAAGCATGTATATAAGATGTGATATTGGGTGTCATGCACATTCCCATCTAAAGACAGGACCACCGAGAAACTTTTAGTGCCAGGGGCAGAGTTTGGTCCAGAGTCCCCCCCATGACAAAATGGAAAAAAGCGGGAATTGAAAGCAATCTTGTTCTTTAACTGGACCAATGTCTTATTATTCCAAATTCCGTTTAAACTTGATATAAATTCGTGACATGAGCTCAGCTTTTCTGAAACATTTCTAAACGAATAAGTTTATCCCTCTTACAGGGATAAAAAAATGAAATTTTTGACGATTTCTTATAGTATTTCTTAACAAAGTATGTGGAACTCAATTTGGCATGAGAAAATGTATAAATAAAAAAAATTAGGCCTCATATGACTCCCTCTTAGACTGAGGTCCGGGGCAATCTGCCTCCCTTTGTCCCCCTCTCCCGGCATCCCATCTCAAAGAATCAATTTTCTTGTTTTGGCACTCAATAAGATCTTCGGGTTACAACTCCAATTCTTCCGTACAAAATCTCTGCACGTCATTAGGCCTTTCGTGCAATGGTGGATTTAGTAGCAGGCTGAGTATACTGCGGACTAGGGCAGCACATTTCGAGGGGCGCCTAATTTTGTATCAAATTTTTTTTATTTCGATTTATAATAAAAAATATTATTGTTCACTAGGAAAAGATGAGTTTCAACATTTAAAAATTGAAATAATATAGTATCCTAAATACTTTAACGACTCTATATTGACTTTAATTCTGAACTATGGTATATCAGAGGTCAATAGATGCAGCAGCCTACAAGCGTGTTTATTCGAGAGGAATTTAATATCTACAGTCATTCCCAGATATTTCCTTCTGTGTTCAATTCAATGGCTTTTCTCTGTCTAGCTTGATGGACTCAAGTTGTAATTAGAAAGGTCTTGTTCGGGTTGACATGTAGTCTTACTGATCAACACTAGTCCTCACACGTTCAACGTTTGTGAAGTCTCTTTGAGCAAAATTTCTAGAAACTTCTGAAAATGATTTGGGCCAATAGAAAACTTGAGTTTTTGATCTACAAGATCATACGACATAACCAGAAGATATCAATTCATTCTACCAGGACTTTAATCATCCAATGGACTTTGCAACATTATCATCATATGTACTACTATTTACTATTTAATATACGCGCTTCAAATATACTTAAAGCTTTCTAATTGAAAATTGTGGTAGATTATAACAATCAAGTATCTTGTTCTTAAGTGTATCTGACTATCACGATTGATCAAACGACTGCAAACAAATTATTGTGGTATAAATAACATGTCCTCAAGCTACGTCCCAATAGTTGAGTATCACCCAGTAAAAACTTGACACAAACGCGACATTTGCATAATCATTCTTATAAAAATCCGGTTACAGTATTAAGTCATCGACGACCATAATCGGCCACTCCTTAAAAACGGGTCACACTTGAAAAAACTTTAATGATTGTTGTGATGAAAAGATTATGCATTATTTTTCAAAACATTTAAGGTCAATGGAAATTTATTATAAAACATCTGTATCCTATATTTCCAGTTGAAGAAATGAAGCACAAAATTGTGAGCCGTTACGGGACGAACGACACATGTGAAATATCGAAATTATTTTGTGAGTGTCCCAAAACTAAGGCAAGATTTAAATTTGCCGCCATTTATGCAATAAATAACCCTAAAAAACAGACACTCACCACTAACAGATGACAGATTAGGGTTAGTAAACATGGAATGTTACACAATAGAACAACGTGTCTTCATTACTGAACAATATTTCAAAAATAATTACAACTTGGTCAGGTTAGGTCAGTTCGAAAATTTCATACAAAATACAGTGTTTTAACTTCGTCAACTATGAAGAGATTAATCCAAAAATCCGGGAAACAGGATCCGGACGTTCAAATGATAATATCGAATCAGTGACAGTCCAGGAAACTCAAACCGACGTCGTGGACAAGAATTGTAAACTTCAAGAAGTTCTCAACAGCGTATAGTTACTAAAGATCTGCGTATCCATGCTTACAAAATTCAATTACCACAACCTGAAGCCTAATGACCATGCAGAGCGAAAAGAGTTTGTTGAAAGAATTAGTGAGCATCAACAAATGGATGCTGATTGTTCGAGCAAAATAATCCTTAACGACGAAGCACATTTTCACCTTGATATGTCAATTAATATTTGAATTCTGAGAACCCTCATGATATTGTCAAAAAGCAAATGCAACCACAACGACTCACTGTTTGGTGTGCATGTTGTGCTGGAGTCATAATTTGACCATACTTTTTTGACAATGTTTCGCGTTTGTAGCTCATTATTGTTTTGTACAGATTTTGCTTCGCCTTTCTGGAGATTCTATTGGAACTTATTGTTGCATTCAGTACTCCCGAATATTTACTTCATTTTTGTCATCCTTACTTTAAACGTGCTTTAAACTATTTACTTTTTCTTCAATCCGATTTATCTTCGTCGACTCATAGATTCACTGTCTGCGGTTTCTATGAAAGCTCTGCAAATTTCCTTAAGCTCATTATCCGATGTCGAAGGGATTACTACATAGTCTGCATATGCCAGTAATTCTGTTCCGTTCAAGCCGATATTACCTTGTTTTAATCCGGAAATATTTTTTGATTTGCTTTTATCTTGATAAATAATATTAAAATAAAATCTTGCAACACCTGTTTAAGATGATACAACAAACTAACGAAAACTATTATGTTATGTATATATAAATTGATAACCGGAAGTTATAAAGCCAGCGAACGGCCATCGTTATTATTTGCATTGCGCCGTTTGACTTATTGATGATTATGACGCAATTAGCCATGAGCCATAACCTACTTTAATGTCAGTTCGTAATTATTGTTTTATTCACCTCTGGCCTTTGAAATTAGTCACGGACGACGTGATTCTCTAATAATATTAGGGTCAAGTAGTGTAAAGAAGATGAAACATGATTTCGGTCGTCACGTTAAGATTAAGTAGGTAGAAATTTTACATTTTCTATTTCACTAGAACTTGATATGTATTTGATTATTTAATAAATTTGGCTGCGTCGCTGTGTATAACGTCAAATTAGGTCTTGAAGAAGTATTGGATTGAATTTTTGATTACGAATTTTGACGAAAGCTGTTCAATATGATCCAGGAAAACACTGTAGATGTCGCGCTTGTACGGTTTTAAGGTCACGGTGTTATGCTGGATCCGTTACTAATAGGGTAGCATAATTATCGCACGTTTCACATGCTTGCTATAACCATGAGTGAACGTGAAATGCCAACCGCTGTTACGCAACGTATTGTTATTTGATTTTTGACGTGGAAAGCCATTCAAAAGACGGATATTCTTCGGCATTTACGAAATCAATTCCGTCGTAAGTGCCTCTAAAGGACTGCTGTATTTAAATGAACCAAAGCGTTCAAATATGGTTGCGAAACTGTCCAGACCACAATCGCCGCGTAGAACAACTCATTTTGAAGGACCATAGGGTGATCGTTCGAAATAGTTCAGCTCAACTCTACATTGGTAGAGTCTTTCATCCATGAACACCTTCAATATCGCAAAATAACGACGAATAAGACAACCAGTTCCGCGAGTAATATTATGTGTACTGTATTCTGAGACACCGACGGGGAGTGCTGTACCTGGATTTCCTGCACACATAGCGTTCCATAATTGATTCATACTACTCTAACCTTCTGAAAACACACGTGGCAACCACTTATCGCTCGAAACAATATTAGAACTGGGATAGGAGACACTAGAATATCCCCCTTACAGCCCGGATTTATCACTCCGCGACTACCACATGTTTGGACCACTGGAAGAAGCCCTCAAAGGTCAAAAAGTTAACACAGACGTAACGAGGCTGCCCAAGGAATTCTTTGTTACCGGCATCAAAAAGCTTCCGGAGAGGTGGTTAAAATTTTTAACTAATGAGGGGAATTATCTAGATCTAGTAAATTTTGTATCGATCATATTTGAAACGCCTTTGTATATACCCGGAAAAAAATATGTCAACATTACTTCCAAATCTAATAGCAGAAATATTTCATCACGTTTTTCCCCCAACCAAATTATGTTTCTGAACTACCCTTCATGTTCACTGGATTTTAATATTCGTAAATTGTTATTTGAAATCCAATACATCGTTTCAAATTTAATTAAAATGTCTAATCTAACGTTTTTGTAATTTTGTAGATAGTTGGTATTTTCAAAGAATACTGATCGTAGATTATTAAAAAAGTAGATTATTTTGCATTTCCTATTCCGAACCAAGATGAAAAGCAGATAGATACCACATGTGTTTTGTGAAAGCATAATTGTTTGACTAAAATGGACATCCGAAGATAACGAATACCTTCCATTTGGTTCACCAATGTTACGGAAAGAACCTGGTAATCATGAAAATGATGTTACTTTGGTGTTACGAAGAGAGTGATATGGAATGTTTGAAAAATTGTATTGGCAGATATTGTTTATTAAGTTGATGTTTCGTTTCTAATTACTAGGTCAATTTTACATCCGAAAGATCTTCCACATCAATTTTTTTTCTCTGACAACTTAGAAAGTATATCTGACGTTGTCATCAAGATTTAGATATTTTTGAAAAAGGAAATCAGGAATTTTTGGATGAAAATATAAATAGGGAATTACTGTTTATTTATATTGAGAAAATCTAACCTAAAAAATTATAAAGAGGGTAAAATTTGTAATAAACACTATGTGTATATCAGGAGCAAACAGGTTTTGTGCTAGGAAAGAGGAAAGGGAGCTAGGAAACAAATATTAAATATCAGACATCTTATTGAATTGGTTTTAAAAAATTTAATTCCTACTGTATCTCTGTTTTATAGATTATCAAAAAGCGTTTGATAAAGTTAACTGGTGCTATCTATGGACAATAATGGAGGAAATGAGAACGTCAAAACACCTGGTTCAACTAGTGCGCACCCTCTATCAGAAAAACAAAGTGAATGTCGTGAAGTTGTTTACTCGGGGACATGCAGAACGGCCTCAGGAGTTAGACAAGGTTGCATTCTTCCACATACCTCATTTAACGTCATGAGGGAGGTTCTAGATGAGTTGGCGGAAAGAGGATCAACAACCTGAGCTACGCCGACACGGTCATAGCGTTAACCATACCAGCAATAACAGAAATTATGACCAGAATGTCTGTTATCAGCAAAAAATATGGCTTTAAAATAAATAAATAAGAACGAAAATAATGATGGTAGATAGACAAAACAACAATTCTCCACAAACATCAGAAATTGCAGGCTACGAAGTGGTAAATAATTTTAACTATCTTGGTTCTTCAATTACCAACACTGGGAAATGCGAAAGCGAAATACGCCGTCGTCTGACTATGGCAAGATCAGCGACGTTAAATAAAATATGGGAAGACAAATATATCACGGAAATAACGAATAGAGTCCTACGAAATGTATCTGCAGTATTTGGGACATACAGCTAGATCAGGAACAATGGAACGATTAATCATAGAAGGGAAAGTAGAAGGCAAACGCCCGAGAGGCAGATCTTCAACTTGATGAGTAGACCAAACAAAACCCTTAATAAATATGAGACTGCATCATGCCGAAACGATTGCACAGGATAAGCAAGCATGGAAACAACTGCTGAATCAAATATAAATGGTGTAACTTCATCCTTCTAAGGATAATGGAAAGAGGAGGAAGAGGAAATATCAGAATAGCATGCACACCGCGATCCAACTGATCGCGAGTGTTTACAACTGATCTATTAATCCCAATTTTTTTTAAAGAGTTCAGAATGTGGAATAGTTCAAGCCACAAAATATCTTCGTCTTCTGTTTCATATGCTATCGGCTGGAGTTTAGTAGATTCTGCATTCATTGCTAAACCTAGCGTTTGTCTGAAGATCGGGGGAGCGATGTCATCAAGATTTAAAGATTTTTGAAGAAGGATATCAGAAATTTTTTGATGAAAATATGTTAGGGAATTACTGTTTATATATATTAAGGAAATCTAATTTAAAAAATTATAATGAAAAGGTCAAAATTTGTAATAAACACTAGCTGGAGATTAGTAGATTCTGCACATTACATTTTTTGCTAAACTTAATCTCTTCAGAAGTCCATTGAGGCCATAGTGCCCTGACAAGATTCCTGTTAATAAATAATAAATATTGAGTTAACAAGATTTCATAAATAATAAAGCATTTCAAAACCAGGCGTGAAATAATATTTTTACTATTGTTTTTTGCCTACGATTACCTAAATAATTAAAAATTGTCAGTTGAGGTATAAAACGGGGGCTGTCTGGTAAATTAATACGTAAATATGTTTAAAATTTATCAAATCAAATTACATACTTGTTAGATATATAATGAAATTAACATTTTAATTGTATAATTTAATCGAAAGATAACCTCGTGACAGAGTTGAACCATCTGCCACTGAGTTTTATTATTATTTCTTAAATTAATATTCCCAGAAAAAGATAGTAAGAATATCAGCTCTTGTGTATATAGTTAAACAAATATTTGAGGTTAATATTATGCCGAGAATATTATTTGAATATTTAAACAACGTCGTATTGATATGGTAACGGTATCAAAACCTGCAAAAAAAATTTACACACCACATTCTATTTCTAGATACGTAGATAGAAAATTTTACATGATACACCCTGTGGAAACTTGACGTTTTCGAAGATTTTTTTTAAAATTTAACCTTCTATAATATAAGAAATGATTCATTTAGTTTTTTGGTATCAATCATTATTTTACTTATTTCTTTCACTTTTTATTTCGTCCTTACTCACGCTCAAATAGTTTGAGTACATTTACCTGCATTCCTTATAAGCCTTGTATAAGAATGAAAACTTTTTTCTTATTGTTAAGGACTGTGTCTTAATAGGAGGTTTACAAAACAGCTTAGATTTCGGGAAAAATCACATAGGTTCAAATCAAGTTGATATCACGAACATTTTTAGTACAAATATTTTGTATTTTTGTTAAAATTTAATGTTTTTTCTTATTGTTAACGACTGTGTCTTAATAGGATAAAACAACATTAAATTTTAACAAAAATACAAAATATTTGTACTAAAAAGGTTCGTGATATCAACTTGATTTGAACCTATGTGACTTCTTCCCGAAATCTAATATGTTTTTTAAACCTAGGGAATATTCAAAAGCTTGTATATGATCGATTGAAAAGAAGGTAATTATTTAGAATTGGGGCTCCAGGCAAAAATCGCTCCAAAAAATTTTTCACCAACTGGAAACTATTTCATTAGGTAAAATCAGATAAAGGTGGGCGAGACATATTATTTTCATTATTTTAGACATTACATGCTACAACTTACATATAATAAATCAATGAATTTCTTTAAAATCGTTGATCATACATTTCAGAAGGTAGCAAAAAGAGGCGAGGGGAAGGAGTGTTTACGTTTACTCATTTTTCTCGTCTTTCACCCCCCCCCTCCTTATCACTTTATTATTCGAATTTAAGCTATACCTATACTTAAAAAGGGATGAAACCCCATGAAAATGTCTCTCCCACTTTTAATTATCTAATTCTACCTAATGAAATAGTTTCCAGGTGGTGAAAAATTCTTTGGAGCGATTTCTGCCTGGAGTCGAAATTCTAAAAAATTACCGAAAAGAATACTTCTTCAGTATCCCAAAATAACGGCGCGATCGGTTCCCAAAATTTAGAACTTCGAACAAAATTGAATGTAGGGGCGCCAGTCAAAGCGAAGGCAACCAGGGCCGCGGGTCTATATTATGTGTACTGTTTTCTGGAACGACAGGGACTGATTGATATACGTACGCACACAACATTTCATAATTCTGTATACTGCTCTTACCTTCTGAGGGTTTTTTGGGAAGTTTCATAAAAATAGAAATAATAATTTTTTTCAATAATTATATTTCTCTTACATTAATAATGAAAATTAAATGCATTTAAATCCTTAACAGTAGGTACTACATATCTAGGTGAGTACATATATTATGTAGGTAATTTGATGTTAATTTAAAGGAATCGCACAACAACAATCACGAAGTGAAATCTCTTGAAAGGGCGATTCTTCTTAAACCCTTTACTAGGACCTAGCAAGTTCTGCGAGTTATTTAATGCCGGTTATTAAAGAGCGAAAATATTATCTTTACAAAAAGAGATAAGGGACGCCCCACTGCGAACTGAACAATAAACAACTTATTCATCATCTTCATCATCAAGCCTTTCAATCCTTTGGATTATGTATACCGCTTTTAGCGCTTTAAAATCCTTTTTTGAGGTGGATTACTCCTCATTTTCTATTTTTGTTTTCTTTATAGTTTATCGTTTGTCTTGGCTGCTTTTGTTATTATTTTCCATTCTTATGTCCTCCTCTATTTCGTTTCTCCAAGTATTTCTCCATTCTTTTGATCATTTCAGTTGGTTTTCTTCTCATTATATACCCAACCCAGATGAGTTTTTGTGTTTTTATGTATCTCACTATATTATCCTTTCCCAGTTCTTTCTCTATTTCTTCGTTTTTTTGCTCTCCTTTCTCCCTCCTGTGTTGTGTTTGGACTTGTTATAGTTCTAATTAACTTTCTCTCGGTTCTTCCCTTTTGTTGATTATTGTTCTTTCCATCGCATACGTGATTATTGATCTTATTAGGGTATTGTACATTTTTATTTTGTTTTGTTGGGCTATGCTTTTGTTTTTTAATAGTTTTTTGTTTCTTCCATATACTTGATAGCCCTTTTGTATCCTTTCCTCTATCTTGTCTCTGGTTGTTTGTCCCAACGTTATTCCTAGATAGTTAAGGTCCGCATTACAATATTTAATTTTCAAAATCAGTGATACAATTAAAAGTATAGATAAACAACAGCATAACACAAAAAATTCATCCCTTGGAATTCCTAAATAATACCGAAAAAATAATGAAAGTAAATAGAGTAATATTCATAATTCGAAGTATCACAGTCAGTAGTTAGTTGTGAGTTGTGCAAGTTTGTGGTGCATTAAAGGTCAAATTATTCTTAAATAAAAGTTTTATGAACAATAAAATATGTGACAGTTGTGGATTCAAAATAAAACATCAACAAGTCGTTTTGCACATCGGTAAACGTCCTACTAGAGTCTAGCGCAGAGAGAGGCCAAACAGTTGAAAAGAGACGGCAACATCTATCATAAGATGCTCAAAAAGTGATTTTAAATGTTTTAACCGACTTTGCAGTCCAAGAATGTCAACAAAACTGCAAAATTGCAAAGCTCTATGAGTAACTTTCATCAAAAAGTGCTATGGAACTTTTAGTTTTTAAATTAAGAATAAAACTTTGAAGCAACAAATTCATCTTTGTATTTAATTTTACTGAAATTATATTCGCTCGTTATATCAAGTACAACTCTGTGCACTTCTTAATGATATCTACTAATGTAGATTATGTTGTAACATTTTGACCGGTATTATAAATTGTCTTCCTCATCTTCGTACGTTTCATTAAACCTATTCTTTCTTGAAGATTTTGCATTGGTTGTTTGAAATTTCAAGCTTTGGCGAACATCCACGTGGCTTTTAATACATTTTGAAGCTTTAAATGATGCCTTGGTCCAGTAATTAGTGGTATTTGGAGACATGTACTTCAGTTTTATATTCTTCAAGTTGGGAATTTATCCGTGTGCAGTTCAATTATCTATGAACATTAGAATTTTCTTGTTTTTTTCTTCATCTACAATCTAATATTAATGTAGGTTGCAGCTCAATTTGTTCCCGTAAATATTTTTCAATGCAGTAGGCTATTTTGTCACCATTACATTTATCGCCTTTGGTATGAGGATTTGTTAGATAAACATTCATACGGAAGTTCAGTTTCATCGTCTTCGGGATCCGTATCCTGCGGTCAGCTCTGCTGGATTGTTTTTACACCCATTACACACGTTTTTCGTTCCGTTTTTTTAGAATTTCGAGCCACTGGTTGCTAGCACGGAACTTTGCATGTCTTAGTTCTACTATAAACTGCTGAGCCTTTTCGTGAACGATAGGGCCTTTATGTCTCGGCACTTCAACACACATACAAATACACATACAAGTAACATTTTCTTCTGAAAACTTTTTTTAAATTTTAAAATTATAATCAATGTACTTGCCGCAATACCGAATTTGATGTTTAATTTTCTCTCATATGAGTCACATATTATGGGATTAAATTGGTGGGAACGTAATATTCGAGTTTTGGGTCGATCAAAATTCGTTGATTTGAGGTATTTATACTTTTTCTTGTTAGTAGAAAAATTTTTAAAAAGACGTTGTTCGCAAAAAAGTAAAAGTATTTTTAACATTGACTCGTACGGACAAATCAATGGAATTACGAAAAATTTGTTATAGTTGTTACATTGAGGAATATTCTATTACAGTTGCACTATATATAAATATTCCATTAAATGGTAAAACATTTAATTATTGTTAAATCAAAGAACAATTCGACGATTTTCATAATTTCCAACAAAAATTCCTATTTGTATAAAAAATTCAATCAACAAAGGAAAATTAATACTCCCACATTATGAAACGTTTAATTATTATTACTCCCACTGAAAATAACTGTTTGTTATGATAAAAAAATAATCTTTTATTGCATAATATTCCTATTTTGTATGTTATGAACTTTTGGTATTTTCTCGAACCATAATAAACGAGCTGAACAAGTAGACAGTGGGTGGTTTACGATCCAGCTGCTGCTATGTAACGAAAATACTTTGCAGTGTTCACTATTAGTGCAGTGTCATGTGCACTCGACACATCGTACACACAGTATTCAGTACACACACACACAGACACACACCCTTCCTGTTCCCAGCTTACATGATAATATTAACTAGCACCAGTGGCAGATCATGATGAACAATTAATATATCACTAGCTGACTTCGTATTGTCACAATAGATAAATAAAAAAAAAGAAATTTTTATTACAACAGTTGATTCCGCGAACTGCCAACGTCTGGCCTTGCGATTTATTTATGGTCATCGCAAAAGCCAGACGTACCGAAAATTGTAAACGTTTAAAATCGAATGGTATAAGCCAGTTTTGTTCCAACTTAATCCTACTTTTAACTGCAAATTATGAGGTGGTTATCCAGGCAATTCCAGTGAATTTAAAAACTCCGTGGGATACTTGACTACGTCATCCTGGTTCACAACGGCGTCAACTGATTTGAAGGAAACCAACTGCCCTTGAAGAAAATTCTGAATGGTCTGAATGTGACTTTACTATTAACAATGTCTAACAACTGCAAACACATTTGATATCTTGTTTCTTAAGCATCCAGTTCTTAGTAGGCCAACCAATCAACTGCTTTTATTATTAACTATGTCTTATTCCTAATGAAGAGTAGATAAGTAGGAAGAAAGACTAGTTTCGTGATTAATAAAATTTTATAGAATCAACTTTTTATATTTAAACAGAAAAATAATGATAGTCTCCGCCACTGGTTGAAGCAAATTGCCACATTTCGAATCAAACGACAGCAACATAAAATATAAGCAGATGGGCAATGGTGGGGTCTTTTTTGTATCATGTTTTTATGTCTAATCTTGGAATGGGGTTCAGAAAATTAAACAAAAGATAAAGATAAATGTCTGACTGGCATGGGTAAGAATTTTTCGGAGTTTTATCAAGGTCGTTCATAAAAATATAAGGGAACTGGTTTTAGCTGAATAGAACCGAAGGTAGAATTGAAGAAGAAACCTTTTTTTTTTCTACTCTGTAGGGACATCGGGATCAATAAACTGTAGGTAATTTATGTACAGGTTACAGCATGATATATTTAATTAATCATGAATAAAAATTCAAATTCAACTAAAGAACAGAAATTTAAATATTATTTGCAACTTATATCCGAAAATTAAAAATTGAGAAAATTTAATATTTTTCTGCAAGGTACCTAGAACGGTGGACATTATTAAATTTCAAAGCTATTTTCGAAATATTATCAATAAGATCATGTTATCAGTATTTTAGAAAACTTTTGCTCTAAATGACCAAAAAAACGTCGAAAAAGGCTGTAAACAGCATCGTAAGCTTTTAATTCATTATTAACTTAAATCTGTTTGTTAGTTTGTTCCGTTCAAAATTTGACATTGTAATTTGAAGTACTATCGATCGTCGGGTTAATCGGCAATTTTTCACACACCAAAAATTTATTATTAATTTCCTCAGAATTAATTTCGTGCAGAAAGTTATTCAATGACTCATGTATAAATTCAGTCTGTCTCAATAAGTTTGAATTTTATAAACCGTTATACGTAGTTTTGCTCATGGAACCTATTTGTGATCCTTTTATGATTTTTATTTTTCTATGGTGAACTACGAAACAGTTGTTGATTTCAAAAAAGAAGAGGGACATAACCAAGAAAGAAAAAAGCGCGGCCATCAATCGAAAGAACTTAACTAATTTATTTTGTTATTAGAAATTTTATTTTTATTATTTATTGTGTTAGTAAAAGTGAATCAATTATTTGTGAAAGAATCCAAAACGAGTAATGATGAAAGCGCAACAAAAACATAGAAAAACAAAACAAAAATCAGAAAATTAATTAAAAGTGTGAAATCTTTTGTGATTAAGTGAAGTTAAAATTACTTAAGAATAAGTAGTATTCTTCAAATTACACTAATATTGATTTTTAACTAAGTTTTCATTAATTCTTTTTTAAATATATAAATAAGGAAGAAATAAGAAGGATTATTAACCAGTAAATATATTTTAGAATATGCTAGAATCGTGGATCAAATAAGTGGGAGAACGGGGACCGAAGAAGACTCTTTGGTATGAAATAACAGAAATATCTTCCTTGCTAAGGAGTAAATTCAGAAAGGTATATAAACAAAAATTTTTAAAACAGTTTGAGGAATCCATAGCAATAGTACTGGACATAACGAAGGCTTTTGGATTTGACATGTCAACCTTCTAAATAAATTGAAATCGCACACCCCAGAAAGGGTTAAGGTCGACGCTGGTGTTCCCAGGAATGCATCTTGTCACCTACTCTCATTCTCCTGTACAACGGACTACTCGACAAAACTACAAACTCGATCTATAGCTTCGCCGACGATAGCACACTGAAGTCGTCGTTCAAATCAACCGCCTCAATAAACTTTGCTAACACCCAAAACCACGGGCAGCAACAAATCACCATCATTAATATCGATCTTGTCAGTATTCTGGAGTGAAGGGAAACAATCTTAATGAGTTTGATGCAGCAAAGACCTAGCCAGCTTTTACAAAGATGGTTAGCACTACAACTCTGGTTTTGGTCCTGTCTTGACATAAAATATCACCATCACCGCAAATTCGCAAACTCAGCAATAGTTTCTAATCTTCTCCAATCCTCTACAAGGCATTCGTTTATCTTTTGAGTATTCCTTCACATTTGGAACCTACCCTAAGGATGCTCTACTCAATTCAGAAGAGAGGAGATCGATTTATAGGCGACCCGGAGTTGACCACAAACTTGAACAGCTTAGAGCATAGAAGAAAGGTCACCTGACTCTGTTTTACAGATACTACCACGGCAGATAGTCTCCTGGGCTGACATAATCTCACCTGGAGTAATATTTGCAAGACTTACTCGACAGGCAGACGTGGCTTATGAACACTGAGTTCATCTGCAGACGCCTAGAACGTCCATTTATGGGGACTCCTTTGGAATAAGCTACCAACGCACGTCTTTCTCGAACACTACAACCTACAGAATTTCAAGATCAATATCCATAGGCATCTCCACACGGCAGGCACTACTCGAGTGTAGTGGAGTTTACCCTCTTGTATTTGGTTTTTACATAAAAAAATTAAGGAAGCAATGAGTGAAATCGATGTGTAGTTAGTGGTTTATAAAGTCAGTTCTTCAGGCAAGTCACTATGTTTATAAAAACGCCGTTTCAGCCTGTGCAAAAAGGGCAACGCTGGAAGAAAGTTTACCAAAAACGTCAACTTAATGTATCTTTGAAAAAAAAATCGAATAAATTTAATGTTAGCATAAACGTAGATAAGGAACTGAACATTAAAAATTGTACTTAATATAACAAGCGAAGATAATTTCAGTAAAATTGAAAACAAAGACGATTTTTTTTCTCCAAAGTTTTATTTACAATTTAGAAACTAGAGTAAATTGCAATTTTGTAGTGTCGACTTTTTCAGCATCTGTTTATAGATGTTTCCAACTCTTTTCAACTGTTTGTCATCTCTTTATGCTAGGCTCTAGTAGGACGTTAACCAAATCTGCGTATCGACTCGTAGATGGTTGGTTCGGAATAATTCGACCTTCAAGACACCGCACATCGCACAGCTCACAACTAACTACTGATTGTGAACCGCAACCCTACTAAAAGTACCTATCTGACGATTATAGAAAAAGTTTGACGAATTATTCGATTTAGTAATCGGTTTTATTTCGAAATTCCAAGGGATTAATTTTTTGTGTAATGTTGTTTATCTACACTTTTAAATGATACACTGATTCTGAAAATATTGTAACGCGGACCTGAACAAGTTGTTTACCTACTATTCAGTTCGTAGTAGGGCGTCTCCTATATCTTTTTGTAAAGATAATATTTAATAATATTTAATATTTATTAATTTAATAATCTATATTTAATAAAAACTATTTCGTTTAAACGATAATTTTTCACGTTATTCTATCATTTTTAACGCTTCTAGTAACAACCAAGGTCACCTTGAGAGATCTCGTAAAATTATCTTCCTATTAATTTTATATTTACCAGATATCTGCTACCGTTCATCAGCTGACCTCATTTGCAATCTAATTTTACGCCATGTTTATATTGATGATTGTTCACGTAGAAACGATAAACAGAATGGAATTGGTCGAGTGTATTCGTATCATGCAGTTTTCGTGACTTGCGAGTTTAAGGGATTTATTGGAACAAGGGAATTAAAACATTTTTTTTAAATGAATAATACGTGATTACAATAATTTACGAGTGACACAGTAATTGGCATTTGAAATGATTCACCATTTGTTGTTTTTTTTCGAAATACATAAAGTAGGAAGTAAACAAAAAAAAGTAAACAGTTAAATGTTTTACTACGCATATAATTAATCATACAAGACCGGCTCATACATAATATGGCATGTATTTTCTTTCTCCATTTGGATTGTCTGAAAGTGTGCAATGAAAATGAAATAATTACTAAATTTAACAGAAAATTGTAGAGATAAAGAGATAGAGAATCATAAAAAGTGTCGTTTATGGTACTGCTTCTGTTTTGTACCCTTTTGCACCCAGGGTACCATTGTTGTTAGTTACCTATCAAGAGGCTCTGACTCTCGGAAGTGCATAATGAATTCTAAAGGAAAAAAAAGAAGAAGACGTATAGAGATTATTAAGTCTCTGGCCCAAGGGTTTATGAGTCGTTCAAGGGTATATAACTAACGGGACGTCTGGTCACTTTGGACAATTTGATTCAGAAACAGACCAATCAGTTTCTTCCATTTATGGTCCGTCAATTAATAGTGAAATCGAAAGATAATGTTACTGACATAGATGAAGAGTTCATGAAAAGAGCGGCTACGGAATTTTATGGAACAAGCCGTGAATATCTGGAGCAGTGGACTTGCTTTCTTATCAAAGAAATGGAAATATTTTATTGGGCAGATTTAAAAAAGGTTCCTCGCTTGGGAAGACGATCAAAAATCTCTGGATGTATTAATTGAAAAGTAATGTATTGACTGTAATAAAGATGCAGAAGTTTTTGACGAATATTCGTTAATTTGTAACTACATTACGTCGCAGAAGTATTCAAACATTTTCACTCCAACAATCTTCAGCATGAAAACTTTTCTATTTTAATTGAATATATTTTATGTTCGCCTGTTACAAATGCTCCAGTACAAAGAGTATTTTCTATGATGAACAAATTGTGGCCAACTGAGAAAACCCAGTTACAAATTTCAATTCTACAGGCGATGTTGATAATTAAGGTGAATATAAAAAACCATGCCAAGAGTTTTATTCTTACTTACTAACTACTCGTCACCAGCTATATTAAAGTAAATTTGTTTTATAAATATAAATATAACAAAAAGTTTCGGGTATATATATTTTATTTATTTAAATTGATTGACGTTTTTTGATTAAATAACTTTAAAAAAGTGTTTTTTTCATTGAGTACCTGGACAATTAACCTAAATAAACTAACGTCCCGTTTTGAGTCAAAAAATAGAAGGTCATGTTATATATATAACAATTAGTAACAGTGATATTTGCAACCACTTAGGTTCGCATCAGCAAGAAATGCTCCTGAAATGGACGTAATTTTAAATAGAGCGCTGAAAAACATGCCGAAAAAAATCATGTTAAGGCCGAAACACTTGTTATCGAGATTGAGATGGATTATCATGCTGAGAAAACCCGAAAAAGATCCTACTAAGTAGGATGAAGATGAAGATGAAGATGAAGATGAAGATGAAGATGAAGATGAAGATGAAGATGAAGATGAAGATGAAGATGAAGATGAAGATGAAGATGAAGATGAAGATGAAGATGAAGATGAAGATGAAGATGAAGATGAAGATGAAGATGAAGATGAAGATGAAGATGAAGATGAAGATGAAGATGAAGATGAAGATGAAGATGAAGATGAAGATGAAGATGAAGATGAAGATGAAGATGAAGATGAAGATGAAGATGAAGATGAAGATGAAGATGAAGATGAAGATGAAGATGAAGATGAAGATGAAGATGAAGATGAAGATGAAGATGAAGATGAAGATGAAGATGAAGATGAAGATGAAGATGAAGATGAAGATGAAGATGAAGATGAAGATGAAGATGAAGATGAAGATGAAGATGAAGATGAAGATGAAGATGAAGATGAAGATGAAGATGAAGATGAAGATGAAGATGAAGATGAAGATGAAGATGAAGATGAAGATGAAGATGAAGATGAAGATGAAGATGAAGATGAAGATGCTGAAGATTCTGAACGAACGAACGTGAGTTCTGAATATTCTACATGCAGAATAGTTCGACTTTAGGAGAAACCATACCGCCGAAGAGCAAATCTTGAAACTGATAGAATATACTACTCAAGGATTCGACCAGAAAGAACTCACATGAGTAATATTCTTCGAGTATTACACGAGAGTTTGTTTTACAAAATGAAAGAGGTAGGATATGCGATATCAAACTCCTGATCACCTATTCCAAGGAGAGGAAGTTACAGGTGAAGGTGGCAAACGAGAAATCGGAGAACAGCAGACGGGAGTATCGCATGTAGAGCTATTATCACCGATGTTGTATCATATATACTCAGCGGACATCCCAAGAACGGAAAACACTACGATATGCGGACGATACCGCAATAGCAACGAGGTTTGTGAAAGTGGAAAAAATTTTAAAATGTTAATTTAATTTTGTTTCTTATCAGTTTTTGTTCAGCACATATTGATAGTAGACAATTTGTGTTTTATTGGACATATTAAACTTAATTTTAACTATAGAAGAGCATGTGAATTTGATGTTACTGGAAAAAGAATCGATCAACTGTGTCCCGGGTAGTTGCGAGATATAGACCAGAGGGCACTGCAAGTAACTACAAGACAGCCTTATAAAGAGTTATCTGAAGCTCGAAATGTAAGAGTAACTTTACAAACCGTGAGAAATATTTCAAGAATTGTTGGAATTAGCAGCTGACTGTGCTCCTCAATTGCCGAGAAAACACCCGGATTTTGTAGACTTTTTTATAGATGAGATAAGACTTTTCTTACATTATAATTTTGTAGGGGGTCTATCATGTTGTGGGGTTAAATATGTTTTAAGGGCTGACATTATCGATACTCTTATATAGATCGTTAATTGTTCATAGGCCATTTTACAGGCAATTATCTTGAATTAAAACAAATCAGTACCTTCAATAGGTAATTATTGTAATTTTGGGCTGGTCTGCAGGCAACCGAACTAAACCCTATTGAGTATATGTGGTACACCATTTACGTAATGGTTATATTTACATATACATACAAGCTAACCTTAAAAATTACAATTGGTGTTAATCACTGGGTGGGAAAATTTGGATCAAAATTATATTTGATCAGAAGCTTACCACGACGTTGCCGTGATTTGATTAGAGCTCGAGGAGGTAACACATGTTACTAAATTGAATTTATTTAGTTTTAAAAGAATTATTTTGTACTGATATTATTTTTTGATTCATATAAATAATTATAGTTATTCTAAATCATTACAATGATTGTATTTACTAGTAAAATAATTATTTTCTTTGTAATTAAAAAGTGACTAAACTTAATTTTTTTCTCGTTACTTTTATACTACAAAAAGTAGTAATAAAACAGATTATAAAAAATATATCATCCCATAAATAATTTATATACATTTTTACCATGAAGTCAGTGTAAATATACAAAAAAATAATCACACATCCATTTCCTGCATTTTATCTGATATTACTAGCATTCGTTGCCAATAAATTAGGTAATTTGCAAAGCCGTTAACCTCGCTTTCAGTACGTAAAGACTCCAAGTTGTTAAAGAATAACAAACTAAAACTGAAATTAATCAGTTATATTATCGAAATTATCAGTAAGAGCTCTTGGAATTGTCTGTAATGATAAGGATGTATTTTTGAGTACCCTGCAAGTATTTGGAGGGTACTCAAAAGGTTCTTATTCTACCAAGCTTTCAGAACGTCTGACTAAAGTTTCTATGCCACTATACAAATATAATGCATCTTTAGAGTCAAAATGTTCGTATACCGGTATTTAATTTCTCTGTACAATTAAATTCAATTTAGTAACGGGTGTGTAACCTCTTTGAGCACTCATCATACCTCGACAAATCCAATACTTCTGATCAAATCTTCCAACTAATTTTGATCCAAATTTGCACTAACATTCATTAACACCACTTGCATTGGTTCAAGGTTAGCTGGTATCAAATCTGTAAATCTAACCTTTATGTAAATGGTGTCCCATATATGCTCAACAGGGGTTAAATCCGGGCTTCGTGTAGGCCACTCTAAAACTACAATATTTACCTTTTATATGTACTGGTGTGTATTAATACAAGGTAATTGCCTATAAAAGGGATATATATGTACTTATGAGCAACCAAGTTGGAATTTCTGGAAGCGTTGGCGATATTCATACTAAATACACTGTTTTCACCACGACCACATCAACATTCACGATTTAGTTTTAGTTTACCTTCAGTCTCTGAAGACGACAACTTGATTATCGAAACGCGTGTCAGACAATCTAATCCTGAGTGTTGGTGTAGTGGTAGTATAAACAGTGTATTCAGTATCTATGAGCAGTTAATGATCGTCTCTATGTATGAGCACCAATTATGTGTGAGCCCTACAAAAATAATAGAACTTTCATCAAAATTTATTTAAGTTATAATGGTCCAAGGAAAAAACCATAAACAAAATCTGAACTCTCATCCATAAAAATAGACTATAGTATTTAGATACTGCATTTTACGATTAGTTCGGTTTTTAGTGTTTAAACCGTTTACTTTCAAGCTAAAAAAATAACAGTCCTCGAGATGATTTCGTGGTTCTCGCCAAGTAGTCGGTATTTCAAATTTGAAGGTACTTCTTTTACCAATTTTCCATAATCTTAAATATTCCAAACACGATTGGGATCCCAAAACTTCTCATTCTTATCGTGCATTCCAAAATACTCAAAATAGGTATTTCTCATAAACTCTAATAAAAATTTTCTACAATCTTCAGTACATTAAGTACCGGTACCAAAAATAATGACATATGAAAACGAATTTCTCTTTGAAAACAGTTTATTTATGGATCAATGAGCAGAAACCTGTAATAACTTGCAGATTTCAAATAATTATACTTTGGATAAAAACCTAAGTTGTTCAAAAAAAGATCTGTTTTATTTATATGACACCGATACATAATGAATTAAACACTCTCCACAAAAACGATCTGGATTGTTCAAATAACGTCTCCTTGAACTACGCATGACGATAAGTTTGGATATATACTAATCAGGGTTGCCAGACATCCCGGATTTCAAATGACAGTCGCGTGTTTCTCTAACTTGTCTTTAGTACCGGAACAAAAGTAAAACTGGATGCTGTTCGTCCCGTTTTTTATTCTCACGAAGGACAAAATTGAAACAACAACAAAAATTGAAACAAAGAACATTAATATTGGTGCCGCCAGCATGTCATCCAGTTCAGTTTACAGCAGTCGAGTTAAGCTCCAACCGAGTGAGAAATGCCAAAGAAAAGGTCGTAGGTATTCAGGGAGGAGTGGATTAAAGAAGAATGACAGGTAATGTTCACTGGACCTCATGCTAATATTACAATAAATATTTTTCTATTGCTCATGGAGACAGTTCTAATGTTACTCAACAATACCAAAGTAGAGAATACGAAAGAAATAAAGTTACTTTTCCTTCCAGTTCTTCGATAATACATTTTTTGCTAAAACTACTCTTGAAAGTGAGGGGCTCTCTTTGGCAGAGTTAACCTCTATTTTATATAGTTGAACATAATTTATATGTCAATGGATTTTAATCACAAGCTTTTACCTAAACTATATGATAACTCAAAAGTGGCCTCAAAAGTTTCCTGTGGAAGAACTAAAGAAGAATCTGTTGTAAAAAATGTATTGTGCTCAATATATACAAAACTTGTAGTTAATGATATTAGGTTCCATTCCAAAAAGTTCCAACCAGTTTGCGTGTGATATTTCATTAAAGAAAAGGGCATTTCAGCAAACTGCTTGACTTTACAGAAGCACCTCATGAAACCTCTGATATTATTGTTAATCGTGTTAATGCTTGCTTGACAAAACATAATCTAAGTTTAAGCCAAGTTTCAGCTTTATCTGCTGATAATATATATGCAAACATGGGTGAGAACCAGTCAGCATTCACTTGAAAGATGAAAATCCAAACTTGTTAAAAGCAGACTTTTTATACCATGTTATTGACACGTTAGAAGTCGATGTTGAAGCAGTAGTCCTAAAAATGTATTCACATTTTTCTTCATCTGCTGATAGACGAGATTTTTTGAAAGACTTATTTGAATATATTGAATATATTGATGATAAGGATCTGCTTAGGCATGTTACTACAAGGTGGTTAAGTTTGGCACCTGCTGTTGGTAGAATTATTAGAAACTGACCAGCTTTGATGGCATATTTCTTTTCAGAAATGAACAATTTTCCAAAAAAATTGAGAAATGTTTTATATTCGTCAGATGACAATTCTATAGAAACTCTTGGTTTTCGGGAGGGGGAGTAGATTATCCCGTATTCAGCAATCCTGGTACTAATCTTAACACAGTAAATTATGCCTATTGTAGATTAATTTATACGTTTAAATGATAATAATCAAAAACAAAGCAACTCGATCTGTTCAAAAAATATTAAGGTTATATTCCTATAATCATAAGTGAACGTTAACAACCACAAAATTCGTGGCATTAGACAAAAATTGATTTTGTAATATTTTTGAGTCAATGGACAGGGCCAGATTAAAATTTATAAGGCACGAGGATAAAATAATGACCCGCTTAAGGAATTCGGAAACCCGGAAAAATTAAAAAAATAATATTGATACGTTAGATTTGTGGTATCAATACATCAAAAAATACATAATGTTTTCTAAATGATGGGGCCCTCTTGGACCTGGAATCCGGCGCTATAGCCCCCCCCCCCAAACCCCTAGCTTAATCCGGCCCTGTCAATGGAAATTGTCCTTTTTATTGTACGACCACATTCCTTTCCGGTGTATTAAATTTCTATTTAATTAACTAGATTTGTCCTTAACATTTCGTCTCGTGTTTTTGTTATGATTCAGGATTTTTAAATTAAATTTATCAAATTTATCAAATAATGAATATTTTTGTTTACATTTTAAAATACAGATATATATCCACATAGCGTTTCTAATATACGCAACAACCTACGCACCGTTTCATTCTATTTTCGCTCTAACGTTCCATTTCCTCGAAAAATGTATAAATTACTGCACGCCTTTTTAATAAAAAAAAATCCGTTGAAACATCTACCTTTGAAAAAGTACTTGGAAACCGGCCAAAGTCATTGCATATTTTAAAACAAGACGCTATTTATCTTTTTAAATTTGTTTTGATTACTTTGTAAATGATCGAAACCGTTCGGGAGTTTATTTATATTATTTATAAGTTTTTACGAGTCCGTTACTTTTATTTGGAACATCAAAATATTTTCAATTAACAATCTACGAGGGAGATTCGAAAGAATAGTAACATTTTAGAACCGTGATTCCAAAGTGGTACGGGTGGACCTCCAGGCGTCCACGGGAGACTAAACGGGAGTTTACGTTGGACAAAAAATGGGGTTCCACAATCGTAAGCGGGAGTCCATGGAAATTTATTTCGTTTCGATATCTAGTGAAGAAATGAAATGTCTATCAATATATGCAGATAATATTTTAAGAAACTCAGCTACTGTTGCTTGTAAAAACTTGCATTTTCCATATTCGGTACAAAGCGTCGAGACTTACCGTTATCGCGCTGGCCGCCATCTCATCCACAACGCTTGTTGAGACTTGCAAATTAATACGACTTGTGCAGTATGAGCTTGCGATTTAGCATGAACTTGTTCGATTTTTCACCAATATAATTACGAATATCAAGGATAAAGAAAAGTAAATCGATATTCTACAATTTATTTTAAACAAAAAATGAAAATTAAACGGAAATAATAAATACCTACATCACAAGAAAATATGCTAAATTTATTTTTACCCTTCCGAATTGGAAGTTTTCTAAATAAAGAGAATTCATTGGTGCTCTGAGTCACTGTGGATTTCAAAAAAGCAAAGTTGGATGGAATCATTCTCCGATTGGTCAACTTTGCTTTTGGATATCCACTCACTGCACAATCAGTTGAAATTTATTTGAAAATTTGTTTAGATGACATTAACAAATAATTAACCCTATATCAAGCAATCAATTCTAATATTTTTTTGAAAACTGTTAATTCGTCGTTGAAACTCAGCCACAACGCAAGTCTTCATAGATAGACATAATCTTAACTTTTTTTCGAGATTTGGAAATTTGGTAGTAATGTAGCAAAATTTTGAAAATAGTCTATGAAACAAAAAAGTTTGAGGACCAATCTTTTAGAGGTTGATAACTCTCATTTCGTGTGTTGATCAAACAATGAAAA
Source organism: Diorhabda sublineata (assembly GCF_026230105.1). Taxonomy (NCBI): domain Eukaryota; kingdom Metazoa; phylum Arthropoda; class Insecta; order Coleoptera; family Chrysomelidae; genus Diorhabda; species Diorhabda sublineata. The sequence goes on from NC_079476.1 coordinate 17,200,404, forward strand.
AAACCGAGAAAAAGTTACGTAAATATTATTCTGAATGTGCTACGTCTCATGGGATGATTCGTAAATGATTCTTTGCATTTATAGTCTATTTTTATGAATAATAGAGTGATAAAACAATGAAGTATTTGTACTCCATTGGTGTATTACTTCTTTTAGTAAATAGTTAAAATGTTTTTTACCACTAGTATGAAATAACATTTGTTTGCACCTAATTAACCGGCTTATAACTTCCAAACAGCTGAGGGTAAAAAATTGCAATTTCATCAGTTTCAAATTTTTTGAAATTTCTTTTATGAAGGGGACCCAAAGAATAGAGTGCTTTTCCCGCAGAACCAGGATGGAACCACTTAGATATTGACGATCTTTCTAGATGTCTTGAGTCATTGGAACGAGTAGATTAAAAAGTCAATTAACCGCCTTTAACAAAACCGTTTGAACTACCGATGCTGTTCTATTATCAGTCTACGTCCGTTTCCTGTTAATGGATGTGAACCAGTAGATGAATTATTTAAAAAAAAGCTGTCTTCGACTTGTAACAGTTTCATCTTGCCAAAATTTATTTGGTGTATTACATCTATAGTTTCTCATTTCTTTTATAGTCCTTAGGTAACTTCTTTCTCTCTACTGACGTCGGCAAAAGTCAGGCAACAAGTATTAAAAGAAAAAAATGCAGCGCCAAAATGAATTTTTTAAAAGAAATTACAAAAAGAATTCGGTTACTAGAAGTGTTCAAATTGATGCCCATCTTGATAAATGCATTTAAGATAACGTTTTTCAAAGAAAAGGCAGGTCTGGCAAAGCATGTATGTCAAGCTGTCCGCAAAAAGTTTCAAATTCTTCTTCAGTTGCAGTCTGGAAGTCAGGAAGGATGCGTGTTCCTCTTGCAGAAACGCGATCTTTGAAAAGAAACCACGGGAAGAAATCACAAGGTGACAGGTGACATGACTGTGCATACCACTCAACGAATCCTCGTCTGCCTGTCCATTCTCCAAAACGAACTTTAAGATACTCCAGCACACATAACGAGTGGTGCTGCGAAGCTCCATCCTGCGTAAGATGACGGATGTTCGCGAGTGCTGGATCATTGTCCATTTACCCACTTAAATCTTCGAGCATCTCCAGATAACTTTGGCCTGTCACGTCTAAAATCTACGAGACCTTCCCCATGGAAACCTGTCCACACGCACACACCCACCAGGCAGATTTAATTCATTTCTAATGAAAACGTGATGATTCTGGTCGTTCGAGTACAACAAGCACGTCTTATTACACAGATACAACTGTCTGAAGCACGAACATGCTTGGTTTTAATCTTTTTCGACACTGTTGCCAGTCTTATGAGCGTTGCCGGACTTATGTCGCCCTCTGCATCAAAACATTTCTTTTGAAAGTTTCCATGGTGTACTTCGACTCGAACCGAGACAAGGACTTTGTATACTGACAGAATTTCTTCTCTACTTATACGTAACGTTGTTTAAAAGTCAAAGTTTAAACACTTAAACCTATATAATCAGTATGACGCAATTTGCTCAACATACCTTGTGAACATTGAAATATTATAGAAAAAATTGCACTTTTTTATTTTCAGCTAAATAGAAGTTAATTAGGTGAAAATATATGTGTACACCCTATTATACAAATTTTAAAAACATAGTTTAACTGTTAACATAAAAGATATGATACGTCTATGGATTACGAATGCTTTAATACGTTAGTACTCTGTTATTTATGAAAATAGACTATAGAAACGCATTTATATGTCAGTTACTTACATAGAGACGGACCCACCGAGAATCACTATCGTCCATCTTACTGTATACAGCCATTTCGAGTTTCTTAGAACCGTATTGGTATTGCCTGAATATTAAATTATAATTTAAAGATAATTAGAATAATCAAACAAAACAACTATCACTATATTTTATTGAATATTTACATATATGAATCATACAAGTATGGCGGATCAGCGCCTTATACAGATTGCTAATTATCACCAGTGTTGCCAACTTAGCATGATTCCCTTTTTTCAAGGATAAATAAATAATCACGTTTTATGCTTTCAACAGAAAATTCACATTGAGAAAATGAGGAATAAAGAAACCAATGGAAAAGGAATCGAAATAATCATGTGGACCATTCCCAGAGAGACTCAGATCTATTGATTTCAAAACACAAAGTTTAAAATTGTAACATTTTCATAAGTAATTTCATTTTTATATCACTTTTTAGTTTTTGATTATTCCCAAGAGCGTGTTTTTTAGTATTATTAAACTATAATGTATTTTGGTTGCTGGTACCAAAGGGTATTTTTTTTTTTTCAATAAGACAGCAACTACGTTTTTTAACCTGCGCGTTCTGTTCATTAACAAGTATTTTCAGCAATAAGCTTCCTTACTAATTCTACTCCTTGTTTATTATTAGTTAACAACTGTATGGGATATTAGCCAAGTTTCGAAAATAGCTTTATCTAAAAATAAAATACGAATAACGAATTTTCATTACATTTCCAAACTGTCGGTTAATCTGTTTTATTTCTGTAGCGGCGTTTTATTTCTGATTTGGCGGAAAAATCACCGCCATATGGCGAACGTTAAATGAAACAGATATTCGAGAATATGATAATATTTACTATTTATGTTTGATACTCGACTAGATAGTGATGTTTTTTTTTGTCGAAATTGTCCACTTTGTTTCTTTTTTTTTTCTTTTTCGACTTTTTTGCAATATAATAGAGCGAACATTTTTTCAATTTATTTCGATAATAGTGTGTGAAATAATTATTTCTCTGTTTCATTATCAGAACAAAATTTATTCTGACACGTTTTTTAGTGTAAGAATGGATATCATTCTTAAACGATTTATGCTAATTTTCTGTAGTGGGTTGGTGCCCCTGAATAACAGTTTCATTTTGACAGCTGACATATGTGAGGGTAGTATAAGGTTATTTTACAATTAAGATATTATTTACAATGAATTATGATGAGTTTTTAGACAAAGTAAATATAGACATAAAATATAGACAAAATATAATAATATGGTTTCATCTTGTTATCAATTAATTGATAGCTGTTCACGATATGGTCCAATCCTTTATAGATAACTACATAAAAGTTTCCTCATTATGTGGGTCTGGTAAAGCCGCAATTAGAAACATTGCTATATGAAGATGTTTTAAATAATTAAAGAAGTAAGAACCAATAAATTTTCCCCTGACGATTCCTGCCCAAACATAATTTAATTCGAGGCCCTGGGTGTGTTTGGATTGAATCCAGTAGCAAAAATTGTGTCGATTTACTGTACCACTTAAACAAAACGTTGACTCCTCTAAAAATATTATTACTTTTCTAAAATTTCCTGGACAAGTTGAACTTTGAGTAGTTGTTCCTACTTTAAAAACTTTACTACAAACATTTTGTTATTAGTCAATTTCTGTTACATTTGCGTAAGGGTTGTCTACTGAAGACAGCATAACATCTAAGTTTGCATCGTCCTGGTCTTCCAGATTTTGATACATCCTTTACCAACAATAATTCTGCTTACTGAGCGGTATTTCAATTTGTGTTTCGTTAAAATAAGCATACGAGGTCTGGTTATTAAATAACGTGACTGCATGCCTAAAGGGCGCCCTAGACAGGTGATGTGAAAATCGAGTAGTGCGTTGGGTATCTAGATATCTTCCCGAAACACGTTTTCGTCACTATTGTAGTATTTGTGCAGTAGCGGTTTGAAACGAACGTGTTTTTTACTCGTGCCGAAAACCATGTGTGAGGAAAAACAGGAGCAATGTATCAATATAAAATTTCTCGTTAAATTGAAAAAAACTCATGCTAGACTCGACTGAGTGCTATAAATTGTTGCAAGAGGCCTATGGGGACAATTCTCTATTTTGTGCGCGTGTTTTTAAGTGGTGTAAGCGATTAATTGAGGGCCGAAAGAGCACTGAAGATGACCAGCGCCCAGGTCGCCCTGTGACTGTTTCAACTCCGGAAACAGTGACCATAATCAACCAAATTATGCGTGCAGATCGTCGAATGAGGATCCGGATGATTACCGAGATTATAGATACCGATAAAGAAACGGTTAGAACAATTTTACACGAGGAATTGCACATGACAAAATCTGTGCGAAGCTGGTACCAAAAAATCTGACTCCTGACCAAAAGCTCTTGCGTCAACGGGTTTGCTCAGATTTCCTTGAAAGGTTAGAAGATCTGCTTTAAAAGGGACCCGATTTGAGTCGATGGAAGCGGTAAAACAAAAAACGGCAGAGCTCCCAAGGCCCCCACCAAAGAAGACTTCCAGCACTACTTCGATCAATGGAAAAAACGCATGGAAAAGGTGTGTGGCAAGGGGAGGTGAGTGTATTCAAGGGAAGCATTCGAATGTAGAATAATTTTTATAATAAAACCCTTTTACGTAACTAGTATTGTTATTTAATAGTCAGACCTCATATACTTCTTTATGAATTCAAAGTCAAATTTATACTTTTTTATTTCGGTATGATAATGATAAATGTACTTTATTTCTCAGATGAATTGTGTCCAACCAGGTTACGAATTACAATGCGCCTGTCAGAAGGTTAAATTCAAATAATTCAAGTCAACTGTCAAATATGGATCAGTGCTACCAACCGATTCTTTACGTTAAGGTGGAATTTCCCTAATGTATATCTTTAACAGCCGTATTTTAATATACTATTCTATTTATCCTATTTGTGTATACATGAGTCATGAGAAACTTTAAATATGTCTATCACATGTAGAGTCATTTAGGGAGGCCACTAAAATGTGTCAACTCTTCTTTATTAATTTTTCCATGATGCAGTACATTATTCGAATGGTATTGCTAAACTTAGAAATTCCTTTGGAATAATCAATATAAGGAATTTGTTTTGAATATTACATTCTGCATAATATTTGTTTTAAATGCAGTGATTTTCAAACTACATGAAAACAACTAACGAAAACGATATATGCTACAGAGTTGCCGCATTTTTTTTCAATATTTGGTGAATGATCAAATTTTATCAGACATTTAATAACCATAATGACATATCACATAATGAGGTATTAATTTAAAAAAATGTATTTTGACTATAATAGTATCGAATTACAATAATGACAAATACCAAACAACAAAAAACAGTAATTAAAAACAATAACCAGCAACAATTTTGGAACAATAACTAAAATTATGTAGTATAAACAAGAATTGAAAAAATAATTGCAACAAAATAAAAGTAATTCGAAGTAAATATTCTCTGTGTAAACTAGTTGCTTCAATCGTCTCCAAATATGGTAATCATCAGGATTGAAATTAGAGGATCTTGAAGGCCATGAAATATCTGAAATATTTACCTGTTGCCATACCTTTTATGTTGTCCCTATACCAGTAACAATTGGGGACATACTTCATCATTCTGAAAATACACCTCTCGGATAACAACGTTCGCGTTGGCAAGTAAATTCGGCGAATGGACTGTCCTTGGGATTATCAAAAAAATCAGGATCTACCACACGTAACTGAAAACCTTTTCTTCTACTAACACATGTGAATTACGAGAATTATTTATCACGTCTCTTGTAAATTGGGCTTTATGAGTAAATACCGTCCTCTACAGCGGTGGTTGATGATTATTAATCCATCTGCAAAATTCCAATCTAAGGATTCCATCTCCAAGGTCGTCGCAGTACCAATTGAATATGAAAAGTGAAGTTGTATGTAGCTGCACACAACATTGTAACTTTCTTTTTTAACTTCGCGAAAGACATTAAGAAAAAGCATCCTAAATGTGGAAGGAAGAGTTAAAGGTTTTTCACCAAAGACCAAAACACCGGATCACATCGTATTATTTGTCGATATGTATAAAACATCCACCTTATTAACTGGATCTTACGCTGTTCTATTTCTGATTCCGCGACATCTACATTCAAAAGAATTATATCATTTTTCAAAACAACTTGACTGAGTGGTCGGTCTAGCTTTACTACGAGGGTTGCTCTTTAAGTTTTGAGATAGACAGATAAAAACAAATATTTATAATCGGATATGACTTTATTGTTTTTTAAAATACATTTAAGATTGTTGAAGCATGTCCAAAACATGGAATTTGAACACATCAACCTATTCTTCAGGTGTAGGAAAACGTTGATCTCGCAAGTTGATGTTTTGACTGTTAAAAAACGTTTTTGTTCAAACTGAAATGATTCGTCTTCTGCGATTGGTTTCCTTGATTCTTTCGAACACTTCTAGCAAACAAATGCTGAGGTACCATTCAGAATTCACCGTTCTACGTTGCTCTAATGGAACGGTGGCTAAGTGTCCAGTTATTATTAATAAACAGATTACCATTTGCTTCGAGGAGCTTCGTGTGCGAACAACTTTTGTCTGATTTGGCTCGACTTGAAGACACATACAGTCGATTGTTGTTTAGTTTGTCACGATCTGGTTTTTGAAAAACCGCTATTCAATTCTATGTATTATTGAATGTATGCGAGTGGAACTAATGCACAAGTATGCCTCAACGAAGTTGCAATATCAGTTTACGCACAGCATCGATGTATTCTGGCGCAACAGCTGATTTTGACGCCTTCACGAAATTCACCCTGTAGCGAAGTGCGGTCACGATTGAATTTAAAACAACCAGCTAAACACGGTGGCTAGAGATGGTGCTTCATCACCAAAAGTCGAAGCGAGTTGATTGGCACACTGCTGTTAGTTTAATCCACGTCGAAAGTCATAGAAAATCATCGCACGAAAATGCTTATGAATCAATCCCATTTTTTGACCAAAATGAATATTTCAAGTATCTGTTAATAACTCAAATAGCATTCGTATAAGTGCTTTCACCAATAAAAATGTCAAAATTTATGATGACAATGTCAGATTCGACATATTCACATCAGTGTTGCCATATTTCAACACTTAAGTAGCAACCATGGTATAATAAAATGGATCGAAGTAGCGAGTTGAATTTTTGTGAAAAACTTGTTCAAACTTTTTACTGACGCCTACATAAAGATTTTTACTTTATAATGCCAAGAACTCGTGAACCACACTACGTAATTCACCCACGTGAACGTGAACGCAAATAATCTAATAACAAAAAATGAAATTGACATAACTGTATGTTCATTAAACCATTCAGTACAAATGACATTAAACAATCTTTCTGATTTTAATGGAAATGATACGCGATTTGATGTTCATCAATTGTTGCATCTGTGTAACATAAAAACTTGGAATACCACAGCAAATAATCGTAATAAAAACGCGATTCCAAATAAGGTGAAATGATTTTCTTCATAAACATCAAAGAGAACGCAATTAAATCTGTCATTATAGCTAAAAATAGTGTCCAGCCTCGTTTCTTGATGTCGAAATGAGATTATTATTGAAAAGAAAAACTATTTCTCAAAAGAAAAAAGGAAATGGTTTACCCTTCTTCAAATACCAATTACTATTGTAAAACTAATCGCAGTTCACAGGTTTCCTCTGATAGATTTGATTTAGTACCTCATCTTACAATATCAATTGGCACTACATTTCGGTGTGAGCTTTGACCTTCCCCATCCTTTCACATTCATTTTCGTCTTTCTGCAAAACATTTATAAACAGTCTTCTTTAATGGTTCTTCGTTACCAAAAATGACATTGCTGCTGAATAAAGCCTTTTTTTAAATAATAAAAAACTATTCAACGTAAGGTTTCAAGCAGATGCTAATTCACATCGTTATAGCCGCTTATCGGCTAAATGATGAAAACTGTTTTGCCTGGATCTTCGACTATGGAAGGAAGTATATTTTTGATCTTCGATCTTTCGACAGTCCACTATATATCTTTTAAATATCTTTTGTTTGTATTTCTCAAATGTGATTACATAGTAGCTGGTTGGGGAACTACAATTTTATATGTCCAGAATACCCAGACAAGATTCACCTGATTGTTTAGTCCGAATGTGTTAAGTGTCAATTTAACGTTTGACGCGCTGTTAGATACTTAGGGTAAATCAAAACAAGTTAACTCCGTCTCAATACACAGGGCTTTTGGCCTGTCCAAACCTATTTCTTTTATTCCGCGTAACCATAAGGTTATAAAAGGCCGACTGAAAATTTTAAAAAATATTTAGATTATTCTGTAATAATAATATTTAAAATGGCCGAACTAAGTTTTGCAATAGGCTTTATTACTATTTTGCTGATACTGTAAAGACTGTATAACTAGTTATATACTTGTAATTCAATCACAATTTTATCATTCTTATTAAAAGAACGATATAAATAAATAAATTCTGGTTCTATATCCTGCCAATATATTTATATTAGGTTTAAAGATAATGTCATAGCTATTCCTCTGATAACTGTATTTAGGAAATGGAAAAATGGAAATAAAATAAGAAGCCGAAAAGTACCATTTTTTAATAGAATTAAATAAACATATCATTATTTATTATGATTATCAATATTTTTGTATAAGCGATTCATTCCAAATATGGGAATATGTTTACAATTTTGCTTCAATCGAAAATGATAAGTAAAATAATTTCTACTAGTAATATTTCAATCCAATGTTGCTATCACTATCTCTCTTTCACTATTGATCACTTCCGACCTGAATTTTCATTAGATACTAATATGATAAACACGAAAGTATCATGAATAATGTCAGTTTCCAATATTTACTTTGTTTATTGAAGAAACATACAAAGAGAAAGTCTTAATATTCGAAATACAGCCCATCGTATTCTATGGTTGTAACGCAACGTTCATCAAGCAAGAATTTCGCCATTGATCTCAATAAATAATAATCTGACAGCGCAAGGTCCGGACTAAATGATGGATATAATACGAGTTCAATACCTCCCAGTTCTTCGATAATATTCTGCATAACTTTTGAAGTATGTGGTTTAGCATTGTCTTGTTGCTTTAGGTTAACTAAAGATGGATATTTCTCCGATAAAACCTCATACATTCGCATCAGCTGTCCACTATATATCTTGATATTGATAGCTCAACCATCTGGGATAAATTAGAAATACACTAGATCTTTGTAACTCCACCAGATATACGACAAGTCTTTTCGCTGGAATCCACAGACTGTTTGCGACGGGTTCTGCTACTCGTCCTTTGTCTAACCAATGATTAAGGTTAAATTTTTTTGACTTCCTAACTATTACTAAATGATTCAAGACCAAAAAAGCTCCCATGACCAAGTTGGCCAAGCAGGTTCCACATGAATCAAGTATTCTATCAAGAAGTAGTTAATAAACGAAAAAAGAACAAAGAATTTTAGTTTTACTGTCGTGGTAATCAACATAAGATTAAGAAATGTTTTTAATTGATAAAAGCGACGTATGAGCACATGTTCTTTTGTAGTATACACTACAGGTCAAAAATATTTGTTCACCCCAATATCCATTCTTTAAATTTAAAGACACTACACAAATTCCTCTTTCATATTTTTAAACGAAGGTAGAATCGGTGTTTATTTATACAAGCGCATGTTTATATTCCTTCGGTGAATGCGACAAGTTGAAATTTGGAAGTACCGTCTGATTTGTCTATTATTCTTTAACTGTGACTCGTTTCTTCGGTGTTTATGCTCGATAATGGTTTGGGAATGTTTTGGAGGAAGGGCGACTGGAGATATTTTAAAAGTAACCAAATAGAAGACGATAATTTGTCGAAATTGTAAAAGGGAAAGAGGGTTACATCGATGAATCAAAAATTTAAATATGTAATAATCGCAGATTCTGGTTTTATCATTACTATATTTTTATCTATAAATGTTCTTTGAAATGTAAATATCGAGATCGATCGTGTTGTTTTTATTTATTCTGTATCACGCGTATTATAGGGTGAGCAAAAATTTTTGACCGGTAGTGTGAGTGCATCTGTAAAACTTGGTGTATCATTTGTGGTGGGAATTATTCTATACTTAAGGATGACATCCTAACAACTGTAATGAGGCTGACCACCCAAAAACTATTTTTCTTTTTGTCTTTTACATGTTTTTATATTCTCAATTAACTTTGTATAAAGCAAAATACAAGGAGTATATGAAATTTGCTTTTTGGCTTATATAAACGATTTTAATTACCTCAATTTGATAATTATAGTTTTATATAAATATCATAAATAAATCCACGTTCTTTGTAAGTAACTGCGGAAATTTTACTAACAGGCAACCTCATTATGATAACCAAAGGTCATTACATATCATCCTAATTGTGTCTAATGAAAATATTATTGAAAACAACACATTATTCCATGTTGCATGTGTAGAGTTTATAATCACTTTGTTAACCATAGTCAAGGAGCTAAAACAACTACAATTTTATAATTCGTAGAATAATTTATCTCTATATCAAGTTGCATCCCTGAAAACTCTTTCAAATTATAGTAACTTCTCGATATTAAGCAGAGTTATCGTGACACGCACACTAACACACATAGACAAACACAATTTCGTGACTACATCATTGGAAGCTGGGTTACGTGGTGACCCCTCCCAGCGAATTAAAAAAATACATAATACAGGTAACGAAGGCCGAAAATTTCGGAAAACAATTTTTTTTGCAAGGCTTCAACTTCAAAATACCTAATTTGGTACACTGCATAAGACTATTAAGGGCATCAAGTAATAGTAAGTCATATTTTGGACCTTTAAAAGAATGTCATAGTTTTTTATCGTCAGCTTTTGAAGTTTCTCCATACATCTTTGTAATACCACCTCTCCGGGTGCTTGTCGGCTATTGCATCGGATATAAATGTACTTTTGGTAGAAAAAAAAATATTTGCTGTTACAAGGTCAATAGCAAAATAACAACAAATTACTCAACATTCTGGAATGAGGTGGAAGCTATCTGATTGAGTTTAATGCAGCAAAGACCCTGCCCTTCTTGCAAAGAAGATGCAGTTCCGGATTTGGTCCTATCTGGACATAGAATATCACCAGCATCACGTGACTGAGTTAGCTAAGGCAGCTTCACAAAAACCTGGAGCCCTATCTAAGACCGAAAAGCTATATACTCCGAACGGCTTCTAATCCTCTAAAGGCCCAGATTCGTCCAACTTTGGAATATTGCTCGGTCATTTGGAGCTCGGCTCCCAAACATACTTTGAGGATGCTCGACTCAATGCAAAAAAGTGCAATTCGACATGTACGCGATCCAGAGTTGACCAGAAACCTGGACAGCTTAGAGCATAGAGGAAAGGTACTAATTGTACGGATACTACCACGACAGATGTTTTTCCGAACATAATACCACCTACAGCAGTATTTGCAAGACCTACTCGATAGGCAGACGTGGCCCATGAACACTGAGTTCACCTGCAGACGCCAGAAACGTCAATTTATCGAGACTCCTTTTTTTGAAGAAGTGCAAGCTACCAAGGCACGTCTTTCTAGCACACTACAACCTACAGAAGTTCAAGATCAATATCCAAAGGCATCTCTATACGGCAAGCATTTTGTTATATTAAAAAATTTGGAGGCATCGTTGACATCAACGCGTTTATCTGACGATCGTTTTGATTCGGGCGAGGATTCTTTGTGTTTGTGCGTTAGTACTAATAAATAGTTAAATTATCGTTAAATAATAACATACTAAATGTAACGTTCCCAATAAGCTCCCAAACAGCCTCGAGGTGGCAGCCGTCAAAAATTTAAATGTTGATCGACGCTCTTGCCAGGAGCAAAGTTCAAGCAGTTACCCGAACTCTCCATTAACAAAGTTACTGCTCGTAGTTTGTGCAAGGTTTTTACTAATGGTCGCACGGATATTCACGATTAAGAACGAAGTGGAAGACCGCCGATTTCAGATAATATCAACTGTGATTTGCTCAAAGATCGGAGAGTCACTGTCAAGTTATTGATCGCATTCCTGAAGCTTTCCATCGCACAATTGAAAGAACTTTAAAATAACCGTTGGCTCATCTCAAAGTGGGTGTTCGTTGTGTTCCCACAGATTCTAACTGACTGACACAAGGAGCAAGTTTCTTCTACAATATAACAAAACAACTGTGTTGTGGAATCGGAACTCTTCATCGATTTCATGCAGCCTGGGATGATAATAACTTTACAGATATTTTAAAATATTGACCAAACTCTAACGAGCAATCCATAATCGCCGTAGAAGACGACTGACGGAGGGAGCAGTGATTTCTCACGTCAACACTCGACTCCAGATCGCTCATAAAACAGGAACTTTTGAAAAAATGTGGGCGGTCTGTTATGCCCTATCCTCCATACAGCCCAGAGATCTCGTATTAACCCATCAATATCATCAGCATGGGTAAATAACGAATTTTTCTTTTTGTGAAATGTGGGAAACGTGGTATTTCTAAAAGTTCTAATGTTCTTTTTGTTTTGGCAAGTAAGTTCCATCCTTTCAGTCAGGAACCAAGAATTTCAGACTGTTACGTTGACAACTCCAAATCTCCCATCAAATGTATTCTACCTCCAGACCCATTTGTACTAGCAGTAGTTCCAATTTAAAAATCATGTACATTTTCACTGTATACCCTAAATATTTCATTAAAAGACAATAGTTTCACTCACTTTAGGACTTTTCATTTGTCTATGATTTTTTGAATTTTAAAATGTATTTATTCCCGGGAAATGTCTGTGTACTATAAAAATGAGTAGCGTCATAGATTGGTTACTGAGATTTACGGTTTTAAATTTGAAATTTCCTCCAAAAATTGACACGATGTTCAGAAATCGTGATTTGAATCAAGTTCTGGATTAGAATCCGAACACGGGTTATAGTTTCCGAAAAGTCCTTTTGATAACACCAATTACAAAAATCGTGTCCAGTGCTGGAAATTTTTATACCATTTTCTGCAACAATCTTCTACATTTTGATTTTTTGTTTATCTGTTTATTAACATTTTTCTCAATTCATTACGGGCCGAATATGGTTAAATCTCAGATACGCATGGAGATTATCAATTTAAACTTTGCAGTCAAGGGTTGGAAACATCAAAGATCTCGAATGTTTCCTCCTGCTCTCAAAAAAATAGAAAATTCCTGCAAAAATCCATTTGTGAAATGTCTCGTGTTTAACTAGCTCCTTGACTATTTTATGCAATTATATCGACTCGACCTTTAGATAACCTCTACGAGAAATATGTTATTTCAATGAAAAGTTTAGGGATAAATACAACACTTGAACTTTCTATTGGAGATAATGGTATAAATTGATACATTTGTGTAACTGCCTTATGAAGATTAACGACCAATTGTTTGTTTAATTTTTTTTATCGTACGTATTACTCACACAGTAATCACAAATATTTAGCGTTATCTCGTCCGATAAAAATAATGAAGTAGGTCTAAGTGTAAAATATAGTATGATAAGGAATACGTAATTTTTTTCAACCCGACCACTTCATTTTATTTACTTAATGATAAGATTGAGTTATCTTTATATTTTACCAACTTTTATGAACTTCCGTTGAAAATTTATACATTTTTGATTAAACACAATGAATTTATCGATCGCTAATTCTGACATAGTTTCGTAAATTGACGTTCGTTATGGTTGTCTTACACGTTACGGTTCGCCGGACAGGACTACTTGCGTAAGAACGTCTGTGGGACCTATGCAGGTTTTTGCTCCTGTACGACCGCCGACACCGTATTGTGTACCTGTAGGTTATTTAGGGACTCATTTTCGCTTTCCATCACCTATACTTAAAAAGATATTTTGTTCTACCTCAAAAATGCGGCGAGGTACCTAAGCCTTTCGTTGAAATGGGCAAGTCAATTGTTTCAAGGTGGAATTTGACGAAGCAGTGACTTGTCAAAATGTCCTACCTAACCAGTTTAATATTTTTTCTGGATATATCGAGAAGTGTATTATATTTATATGAATTTTGAAATAAAACATAATTTGAAAATAGTATTTCGAGACTAAAAATAAAAAATTAGTATTTTGAGAAATTTATGGCAAGTGAAAAGCAGGATTTTAGGTCATTTGAGATCAAAGATTAGTGAAAAATTGTATTTTTGGGCATTTTGACAACTATGAATGAAAAGCAATATTTTGGAATGTTTTAAAATCAAAATTGAATAGAAAGCATTAGGCATTTATATGAATTTTGAAATAGTTATTAATTGAAAATAAGTATTTTTGGACATTTTGAGACCAAAAGTGCAAAAGGTATATTGGGCCATTTGGAAATTAATAACGTGTAGAAAGCGGTATTTTTGAGCATTTATATGAATTTTGAAAAGAAAAATAATTAGAAATTAGTATTTTACACCACTTGTAGACAAAAAATGAATGAAGAATAGAACTTTGGGCCATTTTGAAACGATTATGTCTTTGTAGAAAGCAGTATTTTGGATTATTTTGAAATGATATTTAGTGAAATCAATACCTACATAATTTGAAACCAAAAATGAGTGGAAAGCAGTTTTCTTGGCTATTTCTGTGAAACAAAAAGATTGGAAATCAGTAGTCATCAGCGATTTCTGTTGGAATCGAAACTATCCAAAGAACTGGAAATCAATTTTGAGGCAATCTATATAAATAGCAATGTTTATACGAGCACAAATAACGTCAATACGATTAAATTATTAGAATACATGTTTATAAAAATAATTCAGTCGATTTTAACCATTACTTAATTCAAATTGGAAGATCAGTTCGCTAAAGACACCCCGCCAACTTCTTTTCATTTCTCAGAAATATCTTAAATCATTTCTAAAATAAAACGGAAGATTACATAACACATTTTTTTTTTCTTTTGTTTCGCTACGAGTTTTCTCTTTATCAGCCTCGCCAAAAATTTAATAAATATGTCAGTTTAATGTAGAGACATTTCTAAAATTAAATGAGTATTTATACTAGCTGGAGGCTACACTGAAAAAACAAATTAAAATTGTTTTGTTTACAAAGATGGAATTTCTCAAATTTCATTCAACAAAACGGTTGCCTTCCATAAAAAATCTTTATACAGGGCTTATCATTACGTCAGAACTTTAATTTAGTACAAATGAAAAACGATAGTGAAATAAAGAAGTGACGCAGTGTTGCCGTAACCACGTTTGATCTTGTATATTGTACTTCTTAAAATTAATTGTGTTATGTTCCATCTTTCTTTTACCACGCATCATGTGACGTCTTTCACGGGTTTTGTGTCAACTTGTGTGTTTGTGTCATCTGTCTTCTCATATTTTGTGTGATCTGTCACGTACCAAATGTTCTGTGGTGCATATCACAATTTATATGTCAATTTTAATTCCACTTTGAAGCTATATCATCTATCGTCTGTTCTAGGTCATATTTCACATTGACTGGATCGTATGTCACATGTTTTGTGTCATTTATCACGTAACAAATGATAAATGACATAGGACAGATCATACATGTCGTTTTTAATAACTTCGGATTAATACCAAAGTGCAATTTCAATTAATATAATTTCATATCGCATTTTCTGAAACGTATGTGATATGTTCTGTGTCATTTGTCACGTAATAAATGACATATGACATAGAACAAATCATACATAACGTTTTCAATGACCTTTGTTCTGTGTCATATATCCATATATGTAATACTCCTATATGGAAAGTTCTTATAGGAAAAAACGTCTTTACGTTACGGTGCCGACAGTATTCATTTTCTCTCTCGTTGCAGACACTTTATCTATACTGCGCGTGCTTGAAAATTCTATAAAATATCAGTAGTGGGAAAATAATAATTGACTGAAGCGCTCAGAGGAGAGAACATGATACACTATTTGTTTTACTTAGTCGGAACACTTTCCACATATGACGAGTATTACATATATGCATATATCACAGTTTATGCATCGTATGTCACTTGTTCTGTGTCAACTGTCAGGTAACAGATGCATAGAACATAGAACAAATTATACATGAGTTTTGTAATAATCTTGGAATAATTTACAAAGTGTTTTTTCAAGTCATATTAAATGTTCTGTGTCATCTGTCACGTGACAGATTAGAAAATATAACAAATGACGTTTGTAATGACTGGCTTGATCCACAATGTGTAATTCCAAGTAATAACTTCTGTCTCTTGGTTTGGGTTATATATGACATTTTCTGTATAGAACGTCATATTCTGTGTCATCTGTCGCGAGACAGATGAGAAAAGATCATTAATGACGTTTGCAATTAACTTGGATTGATCTGAAAAGTGCATTGTCAAGCAATATCGTTTGTCACTAGTATCATGAAACACATTTTCTGTATGAAGTCTGGTATTTCGCATCATATGTTATTTGTTCTTTATTTTGTGTCAACTGTCATATAACAGATGACACCTGACATAGAACAGATGATGTTTGACGTCAGAGCACATTACAATGACGTTGGATTAGTAACAAAAGTGAATCAGAGCGACAGTTATTAAATTCGAACATTTACTATATATCCTCTCTCTTGTAAACGTCAAATATATATTTCCTGATAAGTGAAATTAGAAATGATAGAATATGGCTCTAAAGAAATGGCAACACTGTTGTTGACACGTCAGGATTTGGTTTTTTATTACATATCCTATGTCTTATGTCATTTGACAAATGTAACATAACTTATGATATAAAATGAATTTGAACACGTGCTGCTTATCATCTCCCCCCTGTAAACGTGAACTTTCCCAATAAATGATACTATAGAAATATGGCGCAAAAAAGTAGCAACTCTGTAGTTTATAAGTCACGATTTATCCCACCATAAAGCAATATTATAACAGTAAAATGGTATATTTTTTTACTTTGTATAGCTACAAGAAACAGGTGCAGTATTATCTTCAATTACATAATAGGTATGTAGTCTTATTTAGTCTACTCGATAGTCACTATAAGATATAATAGAGCAAAACGGTCTTTGCGGTAAATTTTTAGATAGGATACTATTTTTTTAATTCAGGCACTTGAAAAGGGAGTTTTTTCTCAGTGTAGAATAACGTCCGCAAGTATGTTCTTTGAATAAAGTGCATTTGGCAAACTTATAGAATGGAATGACCCACAAAATTAAGCATTTGACACCAACAATTGGACGTCGGCCAAGTTTGATTCCATTGTGTGTAAATTTAAAGTGTGTGGTGTAGTTAATACTATGCATATTTTTAGAATTTTCGTTATTTAGACGTTTATTTCCATTGGAATATAAATTTAAGATAAAACTAAAAATATATTTCGTGAATAGTAACAGTATTATCGTATTATCATCCATAATTATACTAATTACAAAATAATGAATCATCGCCAATCGAAATGAATTATGTATGTAACAATAAACGTTTTTGATACAACCGCACAAAATCATTCGATCATTAGGACATTTCAAGGTCGAATAGAAATTTACGATTCGCTCATATAAGTGATTTACGTCGATAACTTGTTTTAATTGCTAGTTAAAATAAGTGTTTTATTGTTCAAAAGTTATCAATGTGATTAACGTACAACGCGCTGAACAATAGTTAATTAGTTTCGAAAGATGTCCGTCTGCTTCCTCGCGCCATCTTGTAATATATCTTGTTCCAGTCACGATCTCGGCGACCGCGGCTGAGAACGGTGAACAGTTTTTTTGCGATCAATTTAGAATTCCTCAAAAAAGCGGGATCGAAACTCGTTCTTCTACAAAACAAGATTATTATTTAAAGTTAAATATACCGTACCTATCCACTCTATGAAAAATAATCAGTCAACTTGTTGCTCCTCGCTTTCCACCGTATTTCGTTCGCGAGCTTCGGAATCCATCGTCGAGGATCGTTCGGTTGCTGTTTCCCCGATCAAATTTAGTCTTTTGTGAGAGTTTATAGTGGATGGACGCCACACAGTTAACTCTTTTCAAGGACATTTACTCTAATATATTAGAATGCTACATCAAAACTTTGTGCTGTGTTTTAAATTAGTGGAAAAGTGTTTTATTTTTTGGTAAGTGTAGTTCGAGCCTGAAAAGAAGATTATAGTGTTTTTTATTAGTGCCTTTTCTGTTGGATTATTTTTATATGTTGTGAAAGTGCAGTTTGAATTCTGATTTCACTGCCATATGCCAGGGTTTCATCTTGCTACATGAGGATTACGCTATTAACGTCAAATTAGATTACTGCTTTGTGGAGTGTAAGGGGTTCGACTGCATCCATTGTTCGTTTTCCATTTCGTTTTTCTCTGTGCATCGTCTTCGCGTCCTTTCATTGAATCGGATAATGGAGGACACTTTAAATTACGTTATAGGGAGTTTTTATATGGCGAACATTTCCGGAATTATATTTAGTAAAGAGAAAGTATATAATTAAAATTGTATCCATATTGAAATATAAAAAAAAAATTTCACTATGATTATTAATTTACAAAAATTGTTTCTAAATTAGTAATTAATTATATACCTGTGTACAGTAATAGGTATATATGTAAATATTTCAAATACTCTTGTTAGAAATGAAATATCACAAAATAGGGTTTGTACCTACTCATTCAGGTACTGTTAGGGACATAGAGAATGAATACACCCCCAATGGAGAGGTTCTTCATTTTTTTCTTCCGAATTTTCAGGTATGTATTAAAATATATATTTTGGTAACAAAGGACAAAAGACATACTGAAACCTTTATTGTGTGAGGAATTCACTATCAAATACATAAATTATTTAGCAAAAAGGTTTCTAATAATCTATTTATAATAAATGGTCTTTATTATTAATGGAAAAAAAATTGCTTTCTAACTTTTATACCAATAATGGTAATTAGATTATCAAAAATGGAAATCGGATAAATGTGTAAGCGTCGTTTGTTTGTTCAACCATGCCTGACGGTCGAAATTAAACTGAAGCGGAGCACCTAGAATCGAAATTACAGATAACGCCACTCGAGGGCGACACCGAGCAGACAACGCCAGCTCGATTGTATGCAGTCACTGACCTCTTTCGGTTGAAAGGTATTGCGTGACGATGTAATAATAATTCTGCAGTGCATTTGGTTGAAGATTTAGTCATGAAAATATTTCCTCGGTTTTGAAAGAGAACGGATCGTGGAATTGCTAGTTGCAAATCTAACGATACGATAGATTTGTTCAATATTTTTCGAAACATTTTCTTTTATTTCTAATGGGTAGTTATATTTAGTTTATTTTGCCATCACCTCTGAACATGATTAAAACTGAATATATAATTATAGAAAGTGATACATATTAGATTAAATGAGGTAGTTAGTAAAAATTACCTGCACACTTTTGAGATTTATTAATAAGGACCAGATGGTGTACAGGTAAAAAAGGACAGGTACCAAATACTTTTATGTCCTTGAAACGGAGGTGTATTATTTTCTAGACTCACTAAATAAACAAATAAAACTAAAGGTACCTATAATTAATTAAAGACATAAAAATTTAAATAATAATATGAACAAATAAAAATTTAATGTATATAAAAACTAAATAACAAGTTTGTTTTTAAAATCTAATAAAACTGAACAAATAAAAATGTAAAAACATGAAAAGGTCAAGTAATAAAAACAAGCTTCACACTGGTATTCGATACAACGTTGCCAAAATTTGTAAAATAGGTTATAATATACTTCATACTAAAAATATCAATACAATTATTGATAATAATGTTAAACACTGATAAAACGATATCAAAAAAAAGTAGGAAACTAATAATACACAAACTTGTTATAGAGTAGATAATGTGTACCGCGTATTTATAGACTTTGTAAGCATTTGAAAAGATACAGTGGTCAAATTTATAATACAGTTTTTAATATAGTTAATATCAAAAATATCGTTATCATTATTAATAAAAATGTTAAACACAGATAAAATAGTGTCAAAAGAAACATAGAATATCATTCAATAATACACAAACGAGTAGATGTTTGCGAAATCATCGTGGAAATGATTAAAGAATTGAACTATTTTATCACCATTATCACCTCTTTAGTCCAAATTTTCACAATTTTGTATTGTTATGAATTGACTCGAGTCTTTTTAATTAATTTATTGTCATTGGTAAAGAGTTTAAAGCAGAATTTGATGTTTATTGAGATTTCTAAAATTAAATTAGAAAAAAAATTATTTAAATTGTAATTTTCGTAAAAATTTATTCCATTCAAACAAAATTACGGTTGTGGATTAATATAAAAAAAAAATACTTAATGAACAAAATTTTGAGGTTAACAGTTAGTGTACGTTGTTAATCATCTGTCATTTATCAACTTCACTACGTTCCATTGTGAGGTATGAGAAATGATATTCCAACCGACCAGAGATGCAATAAATATACTACATTAAAATATTCTTCAAAAATATCCTTGTTACATTATCGATGAGAAAACAGTCAATTTCAAATATTTACATGAATTATTAATGTAGAAATAAAACGAGTTCCTGGTTATCGAAAACAAGTGCTCTTTAATAACATTTTTCACATCCGAGTCGGCCTTGAAAAAATGTATACGCCGTCGCATCGACGTCTGACGATAAAAGTTTCTCATTTCCGGTGCGCGCGCTTTTATCCAAATCCCAGTTGTAGGCCGTGGCGTATCTAATTGCGAATAACGAAGCATCGAGTATTTAAGAACGCCATCAAATGTTAAATATAAACACTGATGGGAAATGATTACGAACAATGGAATGTCGGCGGAACGTCATGCAATCTCGTTATAATTAAAAGAAAACAAGATGGCGGTTGTAGAATTGATGATGGTATGCACGAATTAAGTTCGTGTTTGTAAATAATAAAAAAAGAGAATTTTCGTGGTATTTACGAATTAATTGAAACGAAAATATCGATTCGGTAAAGTTGGAATGTTGAATTCTCTAGCGGTTTGGCATGCAATCTGGTGAAACTTCCAGAATTGGCGGGTTAAAGCGACTGTGTAGTGAAAATTGACTAATATAGCACTGACTTCACGCGAGTTCTATTTAATCTGATTTCGTAATAAATAAGCCATTTGTTAGAGGTCATTTGCTTCCGTGTATAAAATTATAATTTATCGTTTGGAAAATCAAGTGAACATTCCACCAAAAGTTAATGTTTATAGATTGAGGAAGTTCGTAATTACAATTTCGTTTCGATAACAATATGGTACGAGTTGTTGAAAAAAGTTGAAAAAATACACAAAAAGATTAATGGTGGTACTTATTCTTTTTAATAGAATATGGTATTAGACGTTAGTAAAAAATAAATTCATTTTAATTCTTATTAATATTTTAAATATTAATTTTTTGTTTAAAACCATAATTTTAATAAAATAAATACATTAAATTTGAACACTTTATCATGTGATCATAAACAGATGGTATACCAATCAGCTACAAAGCTAAACAAAGCCGTTAACTATTACCAAACTCACTTATTCACTGACGTCAGTGCTTCGCCATATTGATAATGAGCGTTTTAGCGGGAAGCTTAAACCAAAAATTTACCAACTTGCTTTTAAATGTGAAAATAATATAAAAAAAAACAAATATAATATTTTAGCATATCAAATTTGGAATGTATATTTTATTCAAATCATTCGAAATTAGTCAAATACCCTATTACAGTCCAATAAAGGCTTGAAATGACTCTCAAGATAGTTTATATATTTACTTTATTTAAAGATATATAATACATCATAAAATGTAAATGAGCAAACCCTAAGGAATTAACTACCTATACGAGGAAAATGAAATATATGAAAATAATTATAGAGAAGTTATAATTGTACATTAGCTCAAAGTACATGACTCTGTCAAAAGCTTAGTAAATATCGATAATAATATCTATTTTTCAAAATATAGCGATATTCTTTTGCTTATTCGATGAATTTGCTTAACTGTGGTATTTTGTCGTCTAAAACCAGACCGGTTTAAAAAAATGGTCATAATATCTCTTTTCTTAGTGATTGAGACGTTAATAATAGGTTTTTGGATCAACGGTTTCCCAGAGACATCGGCCAAGATAGAAAATATTCCACAATAACGAACTGTTCTCAATTCTATTCAATAATACACGTGCCAGCACACGTACACTAGAAAGTATCCTTACACAAGCCCTGTAGAGGATACAAATCTTATATCAAGACCATCCAATCAAATATCCAAAATGTATGAAATATTAACCATAATTGGGGTGGTTCTATTTAGGTTCTTTCAAAAGTTTTCCTTTGATTTTAAAAGACGATATTCCGCTTTGAATATTCGGTTTTTTGTGCATAGTTGTGGTTAGGTATTTTGGGACATCAGCTTTGTCGTATGAAGTTTTTAGACATACCATTAATGACACAATTTGTTGTAAATATAATTTTATAATATAAATAATATAATATAAATTTATTATAACATAATATTAATAATTAAAATTCTCATTTCCTTGTCGTAATATTAATATATTTATAAATTCATTTGACATGATGATTTATGGTTATATATATATTTTTATTTTCCTTTTTTTTCAACCCAAATCAACCTAAACTTGGTTAAGGGTACTTGACATTGAAAATGATGTTAGACCTCAAGTTTATTACACAAAATAAGGTTTATGACTGTCTCCAATTGTGCCATTTTTGATTTTTCTTTGATAATTTAACCAACCCTCTTAGAGAGCAGGCCAACAACAGGTGTGAATTGCTTTATGCATTTAACCCCACATAGTTCTAAATAAAACGATTTATTACATGCAAATAAAACTATAAATAATGCAAACAATACAAACAGGCACTTATCTTTTTTATTGGAAATATTTGATTCAGTTTCTACATTTTTTTTAATATGAAATTAAAAGTAATATAAATTATTTATTGCTTAGACTGCACTAATTTTAACACATTTTTGCAACAATTCTCTCCATCTCTCTCTAAAATTATATTTTGACAACACTGTATCACTATTTTTTCTTTAGCTGATAGAAAGCTATCCAACTATTAGATCTTTAATTTAGATGCTGTTCAAAACAAAATAATTATCCCGAAAAAATGATAAATAATATATTCAAGAACAGCATTGGAATGGATTAAAAGGTCTTCAATACTATAAAATAATAGAACTGCAGAAACAAAAATTTTTAAACGTAATCAAATATAATGAAAAGAGTTTGTAGAAATAGTACATATACATAGCAAAAAGAAAGTTGTAAATGATAAAAATAGTTTTTTTCTAGTTCTATTTTATAAATTCTAATGCAACTAGGAATAATTTAATTGACGATGATGATAACAGATTTTGAATTTAGGTCGTTTGTAATCTAATGATTTATATAATGCAAATCCTCAAGTCATATTTTGAAAAAAGATTTAAAATCAAGACATTTTAGCAACCGAAACATGTTTATGTAGTTATTTTACATTTGAAATTATTATAACTTTCTAATTTCTAATATGTACTATTTAATATTAATTCCATTCATTCAAGCATTATTTAGTTTTTGAAATGTTTAAGACAAGCTTAAAATTCCAAATTTTCGTACTAATCGATGTTGTCAGAAAAAATTGCGGGTAATACCATTGGTGACTGTACTATATTAATATATAAATAGATTAACCTCACCATAAACTGTAAATGCCCATTTTGAGTGAATATTCTGGTTGTTTACCCGAAAAAATAGATACCCGGTATTTTACATCACAACTATATAGCTATTATGAAAAATCTTATAAAACTCAATGTAAACGTTTCAGTTTTATTACCCGGACTATTTCTGTGAAATGGGTTCGTCTGCGACAGACGGAGAAAGCAAATAAGATTCAAAAGGGACGTGTATACATGTATACAGAAAAGAACGATTTATTTTAGGACCGGCCCTTTATTGAATAATAGCTTTCAAACCGGTTTTATGCCCACCAGCTCGTCTGAGTCAGCAGACCCGGACTAGGGGCAGTCTTACCAGTATAAAAATTTTTCGTTACTATGAAACAAATATAGCTATTTGATAATGTGAAATTTCGTTCTTGAGGAATATCAATTTATTATACAGGTTGTTAGTTGTGTTACTCTCTGTTGTTGTTCACTGTAGTTTATATTAGATATTTCATTTCGTTACGATACATTTTTTTACATATTACAATTTTTTCGATTTTCCCACAATCTTCTAAATTTAGTTAAACTTGGCAACATCGTTAAATATATTTTTATTCGATTATTTTTACTCACAAAATAAGAACCAACTATCAAAAGTAATCAATTAATTTTGAAATATTTCTAGGTTATGTTTTTGATATTTCTCAGTGTTCTAATTGATTAGTTAACTTAGCTACAATATATACATAATATTCTCTTTAAATAGATCAATGAACATAATAAGAAATACAATAAATACTAACAAAACAATTAGTCTAATGTAACCTAAAACAACTTCATAAATGTAGAACACAAAGAGACGCCTAAAGACCATAGAGAAAATATTAAAGATAGACAACGAGGTATGGGAGCTTGTTCAAGTGGGCATGAACGTCTGGCAGGGAGAGACAGAACATTCGTATATTTCTCTCTATTTCTGTCTACTCCATTCGGATTGAATCGAAATGACGTTGAAGTTTCAAGTGGTAAGAGTGGCAAAATAGGAGAATAACAAATTTTTAATTTATTGGCGCATAGAGGAAGATAGATTGGTAAACCGATGCACTTTCTCTCTTGTCCGAAAGTACAATTTAACTTATATGCCACTCTCTTTATGTTTAAAACCCCTCGAAAGTAAACAAAATTGGTTGATAATCAATAGTGTTGACGTTTATTTGCACTACAACTGCTTTTTGATGTTATGTTCTGAAATAGGTATACCGGGTGATGCCGATAGCATAACCTCGAAGTTGTACTGAATTTTCAATTTGCATTGAATACTCTTGTGAGGGCTTAATCTAATTTAGAAAAGTTTCTAGGTTATGCTGCTGATGTTTTTCAGTTTTATGAAAGACTAATTAACTTAATTACAAAACAGGAACAACATTCCCCATAGATTAATAAACACAACAGAGAGTACAATAAAAAATAACGAAATAGTTAATCTAACCTTTTAAACAAACACATTTACAATCTAGAATACAAACCGTCTCCCGAAAGTAAAAAAAATTGTTTACACTACTTAAAGACCCCAGTTTCAAAGTTCTTAAACAAGCATTATTTCTAACCTCTGACAATGTATTTAAATGCTGTCTTCTGTTGGTCAAAACGGCTGGAAATCGGAAAAATGATAAGCTATCTCTCTTAACACGCGATGTACCATTTACAAAAAAACATTTTTGAATAAATTTGTCTAAGAATAAGAATTTAAAAATGAAAAACTCGCCAATGTTTATAAATATAAGTTTTCTAATAAGATTATTTGCTACCCGGCTAAGAAGGTCGAACTGTCAACGTCAACGTCATTCTGCAATAATCTATACTATTGGAATACTAGGTGACATTAAAATCATAACCTCGAAATATGAAAAATTTCCTTATCCAATGAGTACTCTTGGGACGTTGATTTTCATGTATGAAACCGTCTAGTTACAGTATTGTAAAGTTGTGTCACATCGTTTAATTTTCTAACCTCTTTTGTGTCTAAAATATAGTGGGTTTTTTGAATATTTGATAGATTGTGATTGTAATATTTTTTTCCTGAGTAAAACTTTGAAATAATTTCATTGGTTTTGTGTGTATGTGTATGTAAACCCATCGAGTACTTTCTGAATTTACTTGCATTTTTTCCCACACCTCGGACTATAACTCAGACTTACAGTTCGTGACATTTTAAAAATTACGAAGTTTGTTTGAAAAATTTCCAACTTCAACCTGTAATAGGATGAAATGTCTGATTTCTTTGTTTGACCGAAAACTTTTTAAACAACTCTGGTATAAACAATTAACATTTTATTACCAGCACAAACTAAATAATAATTTTTTGATACCTTGAAAAAAAATTTTTGGTTAAATTGAGTATTTTGTTATTGATTAAATTAATGTGTTAGTCCGGTTCTGTGTAACCGCTCTCTCTACTGGATTGACCCGAATCCTGTTCACCATAATTACATCCGCTAGAAAAGCATGACCCCGGGGTATGTATGCATATATACGAACCAACCATCATCGGGGCAGATATATCTTTTCGGGGAATTTGACATCACAGGAGAGTGTGTGTTTTTGATAGAGAACTAACCGATGTTGCCAATTCTAATATTTAATTTCGTCACTACAACTCGCTATATTCTTCTCAGCATATTGAAGTTAGTAAGCATTCTTGCTATTCTAGAATTTTAATACGTATCAAGTTTCTATGTATACTACCCCATATATTTACACAGGGTTAGTTTGAAACCTCTGAACATCTCATAAATGGAAAAATTTTAACAGGTGATGCATTGTTGCCATATGAATATATTTTTGCGTTAAAAAATAATATACAGTGTGATATTTAGTAGAATAGTGATTGCAATGGTAAATTTATTAGTAAAATATTTATGTTTTCCATATTTGATTTTAAGAATGGAGTCAATTTGAATGGCCCCATAAAATTTAATACAATTAAGAATTTCTCGACATACACAGAGTGTATTTTTATTATGAACTGTATAGAGGGTGTCTCATAAGTATTGTCAATTTTCATATGTCAAAATTTTCACGTCTTAATTTAAACATCGAGTGTAGAGTGCGATAAATATGAAATTCGAATATTGTTGTGTCAATAATGAAAAAGAAAAAGAGTTTAAAGCAGCTGTGCCAACAAGGAAAATATGTGAAATTGAAGGGGAAGATACCTTTATAAGCGAAAAACAGAGACTTTTAGTTTTAACTCAATTATACAATTTCTAAATTGAGTATCTTTCGTAAGTTTTCTGATTTGTGGACCATCAAATATACCGGCTTAGATCTTTTCATTGAAGAACTAAGGAAATTTTTAGAAAATGTAAAAAGCTGTTCCTCCTGGACTATATTTTACTTTCCGGGCTCCATATTTTCTTTTAAGGGCCAGTTTTTTCTTACCCAATTCACTTGTTTAGCTATACTATCTCAAAGACATAAAAAACAAGAAAATTTCTACGACTCAGGCATGAAGAAGAAGGTACACCGCATATAAAAATGCTTTGATCTGAACGACGATTATGTCTAAAACTAGAGGAGAGTTTCCAAACAAGTATTACATTGCTAAGAAGTTTTTCAAAGAGCAAATGCGTTAAGAATCTTACTTAATAGACTAGTCTCGTATATACGCTTAAATAATGAAAATAAAAGTAACTCAAGCTGTTCAGAAAATTTTAAGGGTAAATTTGACAAAACCCAATTCATAAATGAACATTATCAACCACAAAATTCGCGGTAACAGACAAAAAGGTTTATTTTTTTTAAACTACAAGGATGATCCCAGAAATACCTGGCACAACAAATAAAACACAAAAATTTTAGAAAAAAAATAGCTCCTCAAAATAGCTATTTAACTGTCGATATCATCTCTTCAATATTGGAAAATATTTCACCGCCGAGTCATTTTTACAAGCTTGGAAACACAAAATAATCCGAGGGGGCTTAATCTGGCGAATAGGGTTCATGAGGAAGCAATTCATACTTTAATTCATTAATTTTGGCCATTGTAATAACGTATGTGTGAGCTGTTATATTGTCTTGATGAAACAACACTTCCTTCTTAGCCAAATGCGGCCATTTTTGCTTTCAAAATAGTCGTTGAAAATTATCTCACGCGCCTTCCAAAAAACCTTGCTGGTAGATGGAACGGTCTTTGCCTTGTTTGGAGCCGGTTCTCACTTTTCAGTCTATTGTTTTGATGTGGGATGTAGCGTGTTTATTTGTTTAGTTATGTGAAACATTGCCAAACACTCCATGGAAACATCTTCTCGAAGCTGTTTTTGTTCGGTTGTGAGTAACTTGCACCCAGCTTTCTCAAGTCCAAGTTTTCAGTTAATATGCGATTTACCGCACTTCTTTAAATTCCTATTATCTTCAACATTTCTGGAGTCGTCACCTCATTTGGTCGACCACTGCGATGCTGGTCTTTGCACTGAAAACGTACACTATTATTTATGGCTGCCAAACAAATACTAAACAACGTGGCGTCTCCAAACTTGAAACAAACCGCCATCTCTAGGTCAGGCCAGGTACTTCCGCGACCATCCTCGTATAAATAGAAATGAAATGAAGAAGCAGAATGTTGGATAGCGCTTAGATAATAAGGAAAAACTTCCATTCAACAAGGAAATGGCGCGTTTACGAATTAGAATTTAGAAAACATTCTCTAAGTTGAATCTGGTTCGCCAATGCCTTGGGATTTTTTTCACAAGCTTTGAAATGGAAAAATCAGAGTCTGTACCTAAATCTCTAGCAAGAGGTGTTAATGGTTTGTCGCATATTTTAAAATTATCGTAAAATCTTTGGAATTCCAAATATTTTTTAAGATTATCTAAGCCTTGAATTCAATCCGCGATATTCAAATTAGGATTTTGAAGCATTTTACTTAAGACATCATTCCTTGATAATAAAACATAAAAGATAAAACAAAATTACTAACTTCTATTAGCAAATAGGTATACGGTACACAAGGCTTTTGGCTACTCCAAACCTTTGATCTATTCTGTACAGCTTATGGTTATAAAAGACCAAGTAATAGGTAATATAAAATTCTACAACTTTTGTATTCACACTTTCTTCACATAACCTCAAAATTATGTGAAAAATTTTAGTTTTTTATTTTTATCTTTTATAAAAAAACTTATTTTGAAATAAAATCGAAAAAGCACCCAAATTCTCCAGTCAAAATATCACCTTGTCGGTGAATATTTTGTTCGTTGTAATCTCTACTTTTTGATGGTGTAAAAAATATTACCATCACCATGGTTTCTCATAAAAGGCAAAAAAACGAAGAAACCGAAAAATTTTTTAATCATATCTAAAACTTTACACTCTTAATTATGTTTATCAATGTGACACGGAATCTCACGTTTGTCGTGTAACGTCGAGACAAATGCTTGAGTTTTTTTTTTTGCCTTTTTGGAGAAAACTTACCATACTAATATTTTTCTACACCATCAGAAACCATGAACCAAAACCTACGTACTCTTTAAAAAAAGCTGATATTTTTACGGGAGAATTTTCAATTAAAAATTAGGGTGCTTCTTTGATTTAAAGTCAAAATAAGGTGAAAAATGAAATATTTCAAATCGAATTACAGTATATTTGGGGCATAAAAAAGTAAGTTTACAGAAAAAAAATATTTTGTAAAAGATTAAAACTAAAAACTAAATTTTGAGGTTATGTTAAAAAAATGTGAATACAAAAGTTGTAGAATTTTTTATTACCTACAACTTTGCAATTTAACTATTTTCCATAGGACTTGTAATTTACCTTAAAAAACTCACCACTTTCCATTTCCCGATCTCAGATCGCTCGTAAATTATTTTTCCTTTCATTTTTATTATATTCTTCTCTTTTTCCAATGTGTTTCATCCTACAATTTTTTTTCACTTTATATCATTTTTAAAGGCTTTTCTATAATAATGTTTAAAATGACCGTTTGGGTTTAGTACAAAAAAATAGACGCTTTTCACACCCACCTTGTATTAACGGGAGATATGGTATCCATCTGATATACAGTTTCCATTTATGAAATATTCACATTTATGATCAATTATAAATAGAAACTGACATCCGAAATATATGATTATGTATATTAATTTTGTTGCAAATATTCTATTTCGATTTGACAACACCGCTTCGTTATAAACCGAGTATCAGGTTCAACGGTTTTTGTTCGTTTAGTATTTCTTCGGTAGGTTATTCGTCTTCTTTATTTCTTTCCGTTTCCAGTCTGGTTTTGTTTAGTTTAACGAGAGGGTGTCTCATTCCGAAGTCGAAAGTGGACTCTTGGTTTTTTTTTTGTGTGCGAGTGTCTCGTTCAGAATTTTTTGATTCGATTTAGTGAATGTGGTTCGATTAAAAAAGATTGGAAATTATTGAATATACAGGTAGAGTCTTATTAGTTAAATAATTATTGAATAGTGAACTGGTGTCTCATATATGTCGAGATTTTAATTTAAAAATATTTCATACATTGATTTAAATAATATGTAATCTAGTCAATTACTAATTTCCCGTATATTTATCCCAAAAAGTATACCACTTCTCGGGTGGCAAGCAACTTTTATTTTTCAAAGTCAATACTTTTCTGTTTATTCCAGAGTGATTTTCATGTAAAAAAAAACATGTTTTCAGTCGGTTTTTCGCTAATAACTGAGAAATAAATCGGAAAACCAGTAGGAAGCTAAATTTTAGCTCATAAAAAACTAGAAACATTGTGAATGATATATGCAAACCCAATAAAACCGAATTATTACTAAAGGTTGATACATTCAAACGCCAAAAAAGTTTCTACGTACAATAACCAAAAATTAATGAATTTCTCGGAGAAAACTGATAAAAGCTTTTTTAAATTCCTTTAAAAATCCACTATTTTAATTTTTCACAAAAGTTCCTAGTATCAAAACTAAGCGAGTAGTGACAATCCTACTCTCTCTTTCACCCCATTTTAAAAAAAAAGCTACATTCCAATTCACTTTATTTGTATTGCTATAAGACGTTCTTGGTGTTAGACCAGTTAATTTTGGAAAATATCCAGCTTGAAGTGAGAAAATAATTTTCATAATTTAGCGAGAAATCGCCTTTTCTTCAGAATTAACTAGGTATTAATGATGAAAATTTTGTGAGAAAAAATTGAAGATTTTTCTAAAAAATTTTAGCGTTTTATCTGTTTTCTAGTGTAAAAATTAAGATATGGTCGTTCAAAGCTCCGTTCGTTCGTTCACGAACAATTTTTTGAGCTCTTTTTGAAAATAAAACCTGAAAATTTTTTTATTTATCTGAGCTTGTAGCTTCTAAAAACATTGTGGCTATCTTTAAGGCTAAGGTGAATTATCACTCAGGTATGACATTTTATTAGAATCGTTGTTTTTTCTCCCGTTTTTTTTTGTTATTGATCAATCTAAATAATTTTATGTAAATCTACAAGGTTTGTTTGAAAAGTTTCCGACAAATTACGGTTGTAAATGATCTTCAGATTGAGTTCAGAAACTTTTAAGTCAACCCTTACATATGGTAGGACTAGGATAAATTTAAAAAAAATATGAGTTCTACTAAAATTATTTATGTAATTTAGAGAAGCTACACTGGGAAAATATCAAATTATGACAAAATATAAATTTTTTTCATCTCGCTTTCTAATACTGTTTATATAAACCTAATTTCGATATCATTTAAACACATTCGCAAATTATGTACATATATATATTTACGCTCGTGCAAAATTCCATTATGCTTTACTATTCAAAATGGCGGTCGATTTGCAATTTAAATTTGATGACTCATTACAGTTGAATAATTCGCTTTATTATTAACATCACCTCGTTGCACTCTCGCTATTACCTTGCTCCCCGTTCTCTCCTCTCCTACCGCCATCGTGCACGATTGTTTGAAATTCTCCACGTAGGCCAAAGCCTTACAATGAAAACGTGTTTTTGCCGTGGTTTAGCGGCCCGCCTACCCGTTCCGTTAAATATATTATAGGTATAGTTTCATATATATTTTTTACGTGGATATAAGGTCAAGTACTGAATGAACTGTGGAATAAAAAATAAAACAATGAAATTTCAATAAATTACCTTGTTACAGTTCAATTCAAAACATGATTTTATGGTTTGGAATTAATTAATAATAATTAATCTACCGAAAAATACAATTGCTTCACTTTCTTGTAATCATTCTTTTTTTGTTTATTGTCGACGAAGCACGTTTATATCATAAATACAACAGTGACTCAAGTCGCACGCTCGCGGTCAAAGTCCATAGCAAAAAATCTGTAGCTTCCATTTTTTTTCTGATTTTAACATCTCGAAGCCATTTATCTTTATCTTTATAATAAGTGGTCTATTTTGATATTGAGTTGATTTTTTTTTGGTAAAGAAAAAATATCAAACGAAAAGAAATCTTAAACAATGAAGAAGGGTAAAGATAATACAAGTATAAATTTTATTTTCGAATGCTATTTACAATGTTACAAAGTACGATAATGACAACATAACAAAACGATTTTATAAACACAAGAAATTAACAACGGAAAAAAAATTGATAAAGCTCAGTATTTTCTTAATTTATGATTTATCAAGGCCTTATCTTGTTTAAAATTAGACAAGAAATCGGTGCAACTTTTCTCTAAATTCGGAAAGTTTGGCTATTTTGGTGCTTTGCTTAAGCCGTTCGCGAAAAATCGCAAGTACTGCTAAATTCATATAAAGCTAGCATAAAATTTCGATAAATCAATCAATATCGAGTCAACTAGTAAACCAGAATTTGTTGCTGCAAGTAAGTACTAGCGTAAATTAAAAAAAAAAAGACCGGAGGAATTTTTTATACTAGCAGTAATTTTCTTGAGACATACTAGCTTGAATTCGACTTGTCACACGGAAAATGGATAGAAGATTTAGTTGCTAAATTGAACAATGTTCAAATGAGTAAAGAATAAGCAACAAAATGGAAACTGAAAATCGGCCGATCCTTCCGATCAGCTAAACACGTTTTTCAGTTTTCTTAGACCGCCAGGGTATGCTACTGAGAAGAAAGCCATTTCGATTTATGAGCAAAGTATCAATTCTCCCGTTACTATTTTACTGCTTAATTCCCAAACCCGGTTCAATAGTGTCCCAGGGACAGACAAGGTGGAACAGGGGACAAGCGAATGGAAATTGGGACTGTCCCGGGAAATCCTAGCAACCGTGATTTGGACGGCTATTGTCCTACATTAGGATAAAGTTTTCGAAACTGGCGTAAGCAGCGATGTGATCCCTTAAAATTTCTTCTATGTATCGATTTTTCGTTAATCCACCAGCTTCACCGCCAGTTCCAATAAATACCAACTCGGTTTTCGCTTCCATTGAAATACTCGCCCAAACCATCCAGAAATCTCCTCTAAAATCCACGTTATCTTTTGTGCAACACTGCGCGAATCTTTTTCCAATATTTCTGTAGACTCGTCCTCTTCTATCGCTACCATGCAGGCACATTCTGCTTTCGTCTGAAAAGAGAATGAAGCCTCATTTTTCGTCAGTCCAATTAACGCGTTCTAATACGTAATTCGTAGATAGGTTGGGGTTAATTTGGGGTCAGGTGCTCGACTTTTTGGCTCAAGGTTAGCTGCCTTAAATCTTGCTCTGACTGTTCAGCTACTCATACCAACTTCTCTTGTTTCTCTGAGCTCTTGTTGGACACCACCCGATCTCTTAGCGATGAATCTGTTATATCTCTTGGATGTGCACCTTTTTCTACTGGAACTGCGTCCTCTATGAGAGTTACCTCTCTCTTCGCAAACTCTGAAAACAGCAGATTGACTCATGTTTAGCGCACTGGCAACTTCTCGTTGACTCTGGCCTTGTCGCAATAAGATGACCGCTTGAGTGCTTTATTACTTTCGTCTATATATCTACTAGTGTTAACTATTATAGAAATGATGTTGATAGAGGACTGTATTTTCAATCATTGATTTAAAAGTATTTTTGGCTCGTAGTTTGCTATATTTGAATATGAGACGGGAGACATAAAAGCTCAACTAACTTTTTGTGTAGTTTACTCCATAATCAATCTCTTATTAATAACTGAAATAATACTGCAAAAGATCGGTATAACAAAAACCATGTTGCCACGTCTTGTTTGTATATTTATACCAATTATCCATATTCCAATTGCAAGTTGTAAAGGATTTTCAGAGTTTTAGGTCAGATTTTACTAAAAACTGAAATCGAATCTTGTTTTTCACGCATTTTCACGATTATTGAAGTAGTTTTTAAACAATATTTCACGCATAACAAACTGAACGCTTTATAGACGTAAGGCTTCAAAGTAAACTGGAAGATAAATATGAAACTACGAAATAGGAAGTATTTTCTTACATACATTATGAATTAATCAACGTTCTTATTATATAATCACATTAATACTTCGAAAAACGGATATGGTATTAGATTAACATAATCCAAATTTAGAAAGTCTCGTCACATCGCAAACAGTTGTTTGAAAATTCTTAACGCGACTTTCCGGCAACGTGCCAGATCATAAACAACCCCAGAGGAATGCCAATAAAAACATTAAAACAAAGAACAAACGTCGACAAGAGTTACAACTACAGACGTAAAAAGAAAGGAAATGGAAGCAAACGATTTTGAAACCAAGTGACAAAACCGGTTCCTCGTGTTTTATTTTTCTTCTTCGAATGATAAGTTCTAATAGAATGACTATTGGGAATTAAACTTTACTGCTACTTTCTCTAAAAATAGATTTTTGATACTAGACGCTGTATTGTCTTAGCTTAATAGAAATTTTACAAAGGGAAACAGGAAACTGGTATCGTTTTCTTAAATAACAATCAAAGGAATAAATTTCATTTATAAAATACATAATCATACAAAAAAGGTCTTAATATTCAAAATCTAAGGGAATTGTTGAAATATAAACGCAATTTTGGAATAAATTTGGTGATGAGTGCCTCTCCAAGACTTGAGGCTTTCAAAAAGTCCGAGAAGTAGTGGCAAACGTGCCACATGCAGAAAACCCCAGCACAAGTGTTACCGATAAGAACGTCTGCGTTTTACTGGAGAGACCGATTCAGAAGGTAGTATACAATACACTGCGGTGGATTGGTTCCGCTGCCGGATAGACACCGCATGCCCCAGTCACCGCGTCGATGAAATCCAGCAGCTGTTCTTCTGCGAAGTGTCTCCCTTGACACATGGCCATTCCTCGACTTTTGCACTGGCTGTCCTCCTGTTGCCCATGAGGCAAGTGCGAGAGGAGGAAAGCGTCCGTTGGCCCCCCCTCACCAACATCAATGTCCAACTGCTCCTTGAAGAAGAAATCGTAGCTTGGAGTTTCTTTCAATGCATTCGTCATATTTTCATAAAAATATTTATTAATGTTATTTTCTTGTAAGTGCTTTTAATTTTATTTTACATGTTCAACCCTCGTATCTTTCGTTTGTTCATTGTGTGATAATATATAGTATAAAAGTGTCAGAATTTTTTAAAAATGTACCTACCTAAGCTAAAATTGAGCATCAAATTAATTTTCCAATACGAAAATGAGCTATTCAGACGCAAGCTCGTTCCTAAATTCGATCTCGCTGACAGGCTAAAAAATTCATGCTGATACTACGGACGCGACCAACTTAGTTTGGCCTCCTACTGGAATTTTGCAACGCGTTCATTTCATCAGCGATTCGTCGGTATCAACGACATCTCGGCATCGCAGGGATTTCTAAAAATGCTTATTGGGCATTTTGTTATACTCGGGTCGAACGTAAAGGGAGGCTAAATGCTGCGTAAGCTTATGATTAATTTTTTGCTTAGCTAATGTTAATCGATCAGTAACTAGCGGTGTGAAAAATTTTACCGGATCTAATTTCGCGGGTTTTGTAAAATTTTTATACGAGGTGTAATCCAATCTTTATATCAGTTTATTAGAAAAATACTCAGTTTAGAACGAATGGTGCTAAAACATTTTTTATTTGGTATTTCTTTTCCATCACTCTCAGAATTATCTTGAAATAAAACACTTTTGATTTTTTTATTCTTGTATTTTAGAAATGGATAATTCTTACGATAAAGAGTATGCACGTCGTCTGCGTCTTTGGGAAGACGTTCCACAGCTCAGAACGAAAAAAATTTTACTAACTAACAGCGATTGCTACGGTAGATTAAAAACTTGAGGCGTTCAGAGAACGGTGTAATTTTGAGCAATATATAAGGTCTAGTCTAGAACGCCAAAATGTTTGATACATTAAATTTGGGAGTTTACTTTGCGACAATAACCCAAGAGACCCTACCGTAAATAATTACGCAAGAAGTATTGTCCTACAAATGATTCAACTTATTTCTGGTACGGGAAGAAATATTAGACTGATAACTGGCTTACCAGCTGCGAGCTCGTGGATATTTTGTTTCTAACGAGTGATTTTTTGCTGGTATCTGCTTGGCAACACTGTTTTTGACATCACGCGTGAATCGTGTCTTGTGTCATTGTCAAACTTGTCCATTTTGGTGTATAATTTGATCATGAATCGAATTACGAACGAACAACGATTGCAAATTATCGAATTTTACTATCAAAATTTATACTCGGGTTATGAGAGTGCATCGCGCACTTCTTCTAATTTATGGACAGTTTGGTCGGCCTACTGAGGGAACTATTCGGAAGCTTGTGACTAAATTTCGAACCCAGTTCCCCCCCGTACTTCTTCAAAAGCGACGATGGCCGAAACGTGTGATGATTGATGATTTTTTTCCCAAAATGGAAGAATTGGACATACCTCACATGTGGTTTCAACAATATGGTGCCACATGCCACATGGCACGCGAAACAATGGTCAAATTGAGAGTCGCCTTCGTTTAACAGTTCATCTCAAGTTTGAGGTCCGTCAATTGACCGCCTAAATCGTGTGATTTAACGCCTTTGGACTATTTAAAAGCCAATAAAGACAAAAGACTCTAGTGTAGTATGCACCATGATGACGAAATTTATTCAGCCACAAAATAGAAAGCCAAACCTTCTATCGTAACTTTTCGCAATGCAACCAAATCTGGAGTTGACGAGGCAGATAGGAAAACAGTGCAAATAATGGGAACATAGATTTGGAAAGACTAGAATTTCTACAGCAGTTAGCAACATTAAAAAATTTGAAATGTGAAGTAAGAAAGCGTCGACAACATGGACCTGGAAAATGGAGGCTATATCAAGAATGTATTGGTTCCTATAACAAAATTGAGGCATACTATAAAAAATGTTACAAATACCTTTGTTTGAATCACACTTGTATTTTATGAAAATCTGTATTGAAAAGTCAGATGCAGATGAATCGAATTAGGAAAACTGTTTTATGGTTGTCAATGTTTTTTTTTTGATTTAATTGTATTGAATACACTGTTTACATCACCACCACACCAACACGAGGGTAAACAGTTTACCTTCAGTCTCTGAGGACGATAACTTGGTTGTGAAACTCGCGTCCGACAGGGTAATTGTGAGTGTTGATGTAATGGTGGTGTAAATAGTGTATTTGGTATGAATATCGCCAACGGTTTCAGAAATTCCAACTTATAGTTATCTACAGCAATATGTTTTTTGATTCATCAATACACTTTGCAATTAATTTTTGCTCAAGTTTACTCAAAAATACGGCTCAATACGACCCTTACCTGGCAAAAAACAAGGCGCAACTACTCCAGGGTTGAAACAGTTTTAAAGCACGAAAATATAAAAATGAAGTTTCAGAAATAATTTATATTAGTTCGCCTAAATGAAAAGTGCGACCAACTTTTAGGATTTTCTATTAATTATCCATTTTTGTGAATGAGAGGGTAATGAAATGATGAAGCATTCGTAATCCATAGGCGTATCACTTCTTTTAGAAGACACTTAAAATATATTTTCAAATTATACCTCGCGTATTTTCGTATTAAATAACATTTATATAAATATAATGAACATATCGGATGTACACTTAATTAACCTGCTTATAACTTCTAGAAAAAGTGCAAAAATGTTTAATTTTTCGACAAAATATAAAGCACATAAGAGAGAGAGATTCGTTGGTTAAAGTTTGGTAGGATAAGGAGGATTTTTGTAAGGAAGATGGTTTGTTTGAGTAGGAACAGATATAGGAATAGCTCCTCTACAGGGCTGGGGTTGTGGTGGTTTCGTTGGGTTGTGTTTGCCTAACTATTTCTAAGGGGAGATTTTGGGCAAAAGAAAATCAAAGTGAAACTTGTAAGCAAAAACGGTCCTATTCGGATTGTTTTTTATTTTTCAAGGTCATTTGGCTGGAGAACCGGCTCACTAGGTTGCAGGGAAACCGCAGGAAAATAAAGCACATATACTGGTTATATATTA
Source organism: Diorhabda sublineata (assembly GCF_026230105.1). NCBI lineage: Eukaryota > Metazoa > Arthropoda > Insecta > Coleoptera > Chrysomelidae > Diorhabda > Diorhabda sublineata. Next base: position 17,238,273 of record NC_079476.1, read on the forward strand.
TATATAATTTATATCTAAGCAATATCTAAGATTCCCAAAATGAGCAAATGTTCAATATTATATAAAATATTAAATGATATGGTAGTACGATCTATCTAACACACCGTTATTCTCTGCAATTTTATTTCATTCAGATTTTTTACTTTCTTTCTATGAAAAAAAAAAACAAAGGATTCAGTTCTTTGATCACAGAATTGGAATGGAAATTATTATTATTTAAATTTATCCAATTCTGAACTGTTAAGAATATACAACTTGAAGCTCCCTGTTATATGGAAAAATCTAAAAGCATATTTAAATAAAATATAATAAAATTTTCAACTTTTATTGGCAAGTTGGTACTTTATAAATCTTATATAATCTTCAATACACAGAACTTTCGACCTTTTTCTATTGTTCTGTACAGCTTATGGTTATAAAAGACCAATAAAAGCCCGAAAACTTGTGTTACCTGGTATACCAGGTAATTTATGAAAATTATCGAAAATATTTAGATTATTCTGTAAATAAAAATATACTATGTATAAAAGAAAGCAATAAATTACGAGTGCGGTTTGACAAAACCCTTTTGTCAACTTCTTACATATACTTCATATAAATATTTCATATATAAATGATGTAAGTTTCACGATAAACTAGAAAAAAAAAATAATTAGCGAAAGCTTGAAACTAAAGAAACTTACTTTCTACAATCAACAAATGATTCTTTTATTAGTTCAGTGAGGTAATTAATTACGATTTTTGATAGCTTTTACTTGTAATTAGAAGAAAACTAGAACAACATATCGCTAATCAAAAATTTCGCAATACCCACAATATTCAAAGATATACGAGGATCAATTGAAATGTTCAACATTTTAGAACTCTTTGTCCTTTCGAGACTCATGGTATTGCGATTTAGTCTTCAATACGCTTATTTTCTATTTCCACATTTTTTTCAGAACGTCTGACTAAAGCTTCTATGCCACTTTAAAAATATGACGCATCTTCAGAGTCGAAATGTTCGCCTTTTTAATTTCATCTTTACGAGGAAAAAATAGTCTGACATGGCTAGATCAGTGCTATTTGGTGGGTATTTAATCTCTATGAAGTCACATTCGTTTAGAGGAAAGTGAAAGTGGATTGGAGCGTTGTCATGAATCAAGCACACACCTCGGCTGATTTTGCCGCGCCTTTTCGATAATTTTTTGACGCAACTGCTTTAGTAAATGAGAGTAATATGCTAGATTCACGGTTATGTTTAATCCCTTGAACTCAATGAAAAGGAAGGCCTCGCAGTCTTAAAATATTGTAGCAATTTGGTGCTTTTACAGCATGGTCTAAGTTGATAATAACGATAATTATTCCTTGTCGTTAATTTGACAATATATGAATACAAAATGTTCTGCGCCAACTATTCTCAAATTTTCAAGAACGAAGAGTAAATTTTCATCTTATATGGTTGGAATTGATTTCTAATATGTATTGTATATTTGTTTCAGGTCCATCTGTGAAAACTCGTAGAAGCAAAACCAGCGAAAACAAATCGAAATCTCGTAATCACAATACAAAAGAAGATTTAGAAAACAAACAAACCCGTAGACGTTATCCCGCAAACCGTACCACAAATAAAAAGAAAGTTCTCGAAGAAACCAATAACTCAAAACTTCGAGAAATCGAAGTTAGAGTTGAAAATTGTCTACAAGCGAATTCCACACTTTCCTCACTCTGTCGGCTGAAACTCCAACAAGTAATCGCAGACGAAGAATCGCCGGAATTAAGTCCCGTAGATAAATCGAAACAACAACCACCCGAATCACCGGATCTCAGTCCGGTAGACGGTGACGTTAGTAATGGAAGTAGCAGTGTCGCTAGTGTCGAGTTAGTGAGTGTGAGTGCGCTTAGTGACGATGTGCAGTGTGAATCTATGCCTGCAGCGAAGAAAGTGGTGAATGGTGATTTAACCGAAAGTGAAGAGGATTGTGTGATAGTGGCTCAAACCAGGACTAGTTTAACGACAAATCAGACAGTGGAGCAAGGGGATTGCTCTATACGAGGTAACTATCCTTTTTTTACTCTATTTTTTTCATTCCACCCTTGTATTTTCGTGAATATTTCATATCGAGGAACGTGCTTCCACAAAAGCCCGTTTTCTTTTCTCCTGAAGGGTTAGATCCGATGGTCATACTCCCTTGTAGTCGCGGTTGTTAGGTCGCCGCAAAAACCGTTATATACACACTTTCTATTCTTCAATTCATTGAAAATTATTAAGTTACTATAATTGAAGAAACATACCATCGTCAGGTTATTGCTCTTCTTATCTAGAAAGTAACTAATCATAACTAGAAATCACACCGATCTAATAATAGATCATTAGTTCAACAATGGAAACGTATCGTCATCCAATTTTATTATTTAATACAATCTGTGTGTATGGGATGTTTTAAAAACGCATCAACTGTTGGTAGGGTTTGCATTTTAAACATATTTTCTTTCAACTAACAGTTGCTGTACTCAAACGGTTCGCTTTAGAATAAAATATTACTAATACAGAGATCAGCATGAGTCTGGGAGAAAATATGCAGCATTAAAATGAATTTATAAAAAGAAATTACAAAAGAGATTCGAAAAAAGGTTACTGTAAGTGTTCAAATTAATGCCCATCTTGATCAATGCATTTACGGAGAAGTAGGCCAGGCGAAGAATGTCAAGCTGTCCGCGAAAATTTCAAATTTTTCAATTGCAGTTCGGAGGTCGGGAAGGGTGCGAGATGCTCTTGCAGAAACGCGATCTTTGAGAAGATACCACGGGAAGAAATCACAGGGTAACAGGTCAGATGACCATTCAACGAATTTTGTTTGACTATCCATTATTCAAAATGAAAATTGAGGTACTCCCGATCACTTAACGCCTAGTATCCTGCATGAAATTATAAATGTTCGTGAGTGTTCGTGAGAGAAGTATTAAACACCTACACACCAGGTGTTTAATACTTCTTTAATGAATTGACCATACTGTTCAGCTTGAAGGTTGCATCATCCTCGTGAAGTGCGTGGAGGTGGCGCGGACGGTAAATTCGACAGTGGATGCGTTTCAGCATTCCTCGAAAAAACAATAGGATATTTGCAGTTCTCCCGCTAGCCACGCTATTCAACTAACGCCAGCGCCACTGTTTCCATATTTTAGTTGGTTGTTAAAGATACCGATCGTCCAGAATGTGGCGCGTCGGCAACAGAGCCCGTTTTTAAGATGCCGACCACCGTACATAATTTTAAAAAATTTTCAAGCTATAATTATTATGTAAATAATTTTATTTGGAAACAAAACACATAATTCAATTACCCTTACTGCCACTGCCACCAATATTTACTAAATTATTATATTTATAAATCGTATTACTAGTGACAGTACTACGATAGATGTATTATCATCGATTGTCAGGTGACGAATGACCGGATATCGTAGTCCAGGAGAAACGTCCAAAATACGTAGATCTTGCAATTCAGATTAAGCAGATATGGTGCAGCGAAAATGTGGAAGTAGTTGTGAAGTCAGCAACCGGCGTCGAACCTCTATGACGACCCAATTAGAACGGACGACTTGTAGCGAAGATGGTGGTCAAATCGCCATGATATCGTGGTAAGAGGAGAAGCAATTACTTACCTGATTGACGTCGCCATTCCAACCGACCACAACATCATAAAGAAAGAGGTAGAAAAAAAATAATATACAAAGGTTTGGCCATGGAACTACTAAGAATGTGGATTACACGGGGTATGTTTCTACAGAATTTCGCGGTTTTGGTACACCTGAGCTTATGCTACGGGAGTAACAGTAGTAGGCAGCAGAGGAATACGAGCAGACAGAGAAAGCAATAAGCGGAAAATGTAAGTGCTAATTAAATGCTATTCTTGCATGGAAATGGCGACTTTGGTTTTCGGAGAATAAAAAAGCTTCACAAAAAGACGACATGAAAAAAATGACTTTTTCCGAGTTTTCTCGGCAGAATAATGCGAATTATTCTGGTCCTATCGAGGCCACGCAAGTGGAATCATTCTACTTTATTATCTATTGATTTTGCAGAACAGGCAAATTCTCAAAAAAAAAAAAAGTTGCAGCCAATTAATTCAAGTAGAGTACAAAACAGACCTTGAATGGAAATTCCGTTGACATAGCAGTATTGGTGAATCTGCGGCTTTCTTTAATCATTCTCGTTGTACCAGGTTTTCGGAAACGATTTGCGTCTGTGGCCCCCTTCATCATGCACATCGTTACGGCCATCTTTAAACTTTCGACACCATTCACGCACAACACCATCACTCATGAAGCTGACGCCTACATGTCAACAATGGCGGAGTGTGTAGTGCGAGAGCTTCGTAGTCGCCTACAGCGCATGTCCGCTTTCTTCTTCTTCTCACGATTCTGTTACTTCTCTGTACTATCTTGAATTGATCTTTGGTTATACACATTCATAGTTAGAACGTAGTAAATTGTGGCTTTAAATGTATTGAGTAACTTTACATGTTATTAAATATTCTTAAAGGTAGAATAATTGCATATTTGAGTTTTATTTATTTAGCCTGGCATATGTGTATAGCCAAATGATTTATTATATGCATATAACGACTACATATTAATGCAAGAAGTCACGTAGATGATTTGTAATTTATTCTTTGCTTTTAAAAGTGGCCATACGAACGTCCGGGACGGTCATTTACTGTAGCACATTGATAAAATGCATTCTTTTGTACACAGTATTGATTAATGCTAATTAAAGGATCGTCGGCATTAATTTCATTGCATTTTCATTAAAAAGTAGAGGTATTTACAATTATTTTAACGTCATAAACAAGTGTTTACTTGACTACATTGGATTATGAATGACTATGACTAAGAAAAATAAAAATTTTTGTGAATACTTATTTATGCCTATATAATCTGTCATTAAAACTATATGTGGGTTGGAAATATTTCAAAAGTTCGAGTATAAAAGTGTTCAAGTGACTCCAATTAATACCCTAATAGGGTCGAATTATGTATGGCCCCAACGCCTTTGTTTGCGTTAGTTCATTTCGACCCTTGAAATAGTGTGTAATATAAAATTCAAGTGCCTACGAAACAGCGCACATGTTTGCCTGTGGAGGCAAATATGGTAGTTAAAAGTATTTACTTCGAATTAGTAGAGGGAGGAGGAGAAAAATAATTTTTATTTAAAGAGATTTCAGATTTAACGAGCATCCCTGAATATACAGTGTGGAAAATTGTGATAATTGCATTGCAAAGTGCATTGATTTCTTTCAAGAACACTTAATTCGCCGCAATCTTTATGGAATGTATGCTAATGTTATTGTCACTTTCACGAAGATTGTTCCACTTTTTGGCGTACTGGAATTTTTATTCAAAAGAATAGATAACAGGCAAGTTATAATTGTCCAATGTTTGCGCCAACATTCACCTTCCAACGTACAGCTGATCATTGGACAAAGGCTGGAAACTAAAGAAATGAAAACGTGGCAAAAAGTGATGAATAGCATACAACAGATAAATAAACAGATGATTCTGGCAACTTTGGTTTGTCACACAAAACATTCACACGCAAGAGGACAAGAAGTGTGTGTGGTCGTACAAGTATTTGTTCCAACTTCGTTCCAATGTTCGGTACTCCTTTGACGCGGGTCAAAAAACTGATTTTCCACGTCGGAAACAAAACAATGCATCCCATAATACCAGCATCCAACGTTGAAAGCATTGGACGCATCTTGTGATACCGATTTAATACATCTACTTCAAATTAAATAATGTGAATAGTGGAGTTGATGAAGACGGAAGTTGAAAATGTAACCGCTGGAAACTGGAGATATAAGATTAAAATTCAACAGTCTCATCATATTGAAATTTCAAATCCAACAATGTAAATCAAATATACCCCGTATTAAAATCAAATAAGTTTTCAATAAAACAGCCTGTGGCGGCCGGTTTCAGATAAGAAAACAGATTCAGCCCGATCTTGTTCAGCATCGTAATGGATGAGATTATAAACGAGGCAAAGCAAACTGGAAGAGGATACCGGATGGGAAACGAAAAAATAAAAATAGTATATTATGGTGATGACGCAGTGATCATCTCAGAAGACGAAGATAACTTGCAAAGGCTACTGTATAGGTTTGAACAAATAGCGAAATCTCTTAACAAGCAAATATCTCTGAAGAGAACCAAATCTTTTACAGTATTCAAAGAGCCGAGAAGATATAAACCCGCATTCAAAACCTAGGAGCGAACATAACAAGTAATAGAAATCTAAAGAATGAGATGAAAGCTCAAACAACAAAGGCGTCATTAATATATGATTACCAGGAGCAAAATCAGAATATACAAGACCTGTGTGGGACCAGTATTGACATCTAGGATGTAGTGAGATGGGCGAAAAATCGGCGAAGGGAATGTAGAGACCACGTGGACAGAATGAAAAGTTGGCAAATATTGCAAAGGAAGAAAAACCGAATACATTCCGAGCACCAGAACGACCAGCTACAAGATGGTATGAAAGTTGGTCTTTATCATCCTAGCTGTAGCTAAGCAACCATTGATGCAGTCCTAACTTAAGAAGCAGAAGGTTTATAAAATTTAAATTTCTCTTTAAACTATAAGAAAAATGCCAGGTATTTAAATATAACATTGCACAATGCCCTCCCAATAAAGAGCCATAAATTGACCACTTTTGGGGCTTATAGAATTTTATATAGATAATAACGGCACTTTCTTAAATTGTGAAAAAAATTTTGCCATAGCTGCTTTATTTTTGTTTTTATCAACATATTTTGTTTTTTCCATCAGTAGATTTAAGGTTCCTTTACTATTTTCCACGTAATAACATTTTTTGCCTCACTCAATAGATAATCACAACTAAAAACTACTTTTTAGCTTTATTCTATATATGGACATTTTTTTTATAAATTTATCTTCCCATTATGAGATTTTGGTTGAGTTCAATGATAGATACAATAAAAAGGTCAGTTCTCTTATTTATTATCTCAACTAATGTTGAGCAGCAAAAGTGTGCAAGGTCATTTTAAAGTTACCAATCACTTTTTTTTCAATTTACGTTAATAAAACGTGACTGATGTTAGGTACTTAACAAATTAAAAGCAAAGTAAACACAACATCTACAAGGTTAAATGAAGGTAATTGAAAATGTTTTTTTATTAAATTCAACATCTAGGTACATTTTGTTGCAAGCTGTACTTAGCGATGTGAAAAAATAAATACTGCAATATAACAATCGAACAGCAAGGTCATTTCAAGGTTATAATTTTGTATTACGGTTTAATATACATTAAAGTTTGTTTTAAATTGAAATCGCAATTATAATCTTGCTTTGGATCATACAGAAACGTTAAAAACCTTTAAAAAACTTATTATACGAGGTGTATGAATGAAGTATTGGAAATTTATTGATAAAAAATGAGCAAATCAAGTTTTACACAACAATATTATCTAACTTCACAATTGTTTTCATTCAACTGTGACACAAACGTTCCATTCAATGTATTCTTGGTTATCGTCCAACAAACTTCCCTTCACTACTTTCAGTAGATCCCCTACTGATATAATCTCAAATCTCTTTAAAAAATATGAAGGTCACCTCTATAGATCGAAATTTACGTAGATGAGTCTCCCATGAACCTCTTGGTTTTCACCTGGACCCTATAGAGAATCACTGGTCTAAAGCAGAAGATTCCGAACTTTTTTGCACTAGAGCACTTTCAAAATAACTGGATTCAGTAGACCTCCTGATGATATATTCTTAAATCTCCTCAAAAATAATGATCAGCTCTATAGATAGATATTTACCTAGATGAGTTTCCCGTGAACCTCTTGAGGTTCACTTGCCCCACAATGGGAATCACTGGACTAAAGCAAAAGTTTTCAAACTTTTACCCCGTAAATCACTTTCAAAATAACTGGTTTCGTTAGACCTATTGATGATGTATTCCCAAATCTAGTCAAAAAATATGAAGAGCAGCTTCATAGATCGAAATTTACGTCGAAGAGTCTCTCTAAACCTCTTGGTGTTCACCTGGATCACCTTGGGAATCACTGGTCTAAAGAAGAAGTTTCCAAAATTTCTCCATGTAGAGTACTTTCAAATTAACTGGTTTCGGTAGACCTTCTGATGATATATTCTCAAATCTCAAAAATATGAAGATCAGCTCTATAAATCAAAATTTACGTAGATGAGTCTCTTAAACCATGTAGAAACTACTGTGGACCAATTGGGATTCACACAGACCAAATTCTGAACCACTGGTCAAGTGAGTCAAAATACTTTTCCCAAAATTTAGATGATCTTGTAAACGATTCAAATCTTTCTAAATAAGCTTTAGAATGTTTCAGTTGTTTTTCTTTTCCAAAGAGAAAGGTATTATAAAAATATGGGGTGCAATTTGGGCATAAAAGTCTACTTTCTCCATAGTCGCCTCGATAGGTTTCCGAAAAATCTAGGAGATATGAGAGAAGAGCAGGGAGAGCGTATGCATCAGGACACGTCATGGAAAAATGCTACCAGGGTTTTTGGGATACGAATATGATGTCTACTATAGGTCTCTGATATGTCATGTTCCAAAGTCTACACTTCAGAGCATTAATTTTTAGTTGTCGTTTATATTCACATAGTTGTTGCTTCGGCAACAGATGAACTGTAAACTAGTGTTTGTTATTTATCAGTCTTAATGACTTATTGCAACAAGATTTACGTCAAAAATTTTATATTTCATTGTTAATACAACTTTTAAGATTATTTAATTCAAACGTTTCCTTATTTTGTTGCAGGTGACGATGACGTGTCTTTGGTGTCGTCCTCACCTTCGTACGTCGTCACCAGAATGGATCTCGTCGGCGGCGTCATTGGAGGCATTATGGATGCATCGTCGGCATCATCATCGGCAGGTTTGTTACTGCGCTTTCCTGACGATCGTTCCGATTCGGGCGTGAGTTCTTTGCGTTCGTGCGTTAGTACCAGTGGCGATGAGCGATCTGGATCGCGATCGAGTGCTCTAAGTTCCACCGACGAACCAACCAATAGTTCGAGTTCGTCATCATCGTCTTCAAGCAGTAGTTGTAACGGTGTAGGCGGTCTCAACGTCTCAACAGCCGTCTCTTCTGCATCGTCGTCTTCTACGGGTGGTAGCAGGTAAGAACCACACTTATAAATCCTCCTATAATCTCTCTGATGCTGAGCGTCATAGGATGACATCGACCCACCACGAAATTGTTCTACTTTTATATTTTTCTTTACCTACAGATCTCTTCTATATATCCCCGCCTCTTCGTCTGCGTCAACAGTACAGCCGAGACACCAAGAAGTGAGCATCGAGCCGGTGAGGGTCTGGAGAGACCCTAACCTGTTGCTCGAAGAGCCGCATGTTCGGCACATACACAGCGTTCAGCATCAGGTAATTTGCTTAATAAGATCGACCAGTTTATTTCCCTCTTTAAAAATTTGCAGTAACTACCCATCATGACTAGATCCCATTGACTATGGTACCGAATTTCTATTCTGGTATCTTGTTGGAATCTCCTTCATTGCTCTTCTCTGACTTTTCCCAATTTCTCGGGAAAAACGAATAAATAGGTATGGAGGGAATTCTGTGCCCAACTTTTTTATTCATGGCTTTCACAAAGTTTTTCTTTGATTCAATTGGACGCAAAAAATCTACTCAATATTTTGATGTCCCTATTGGAATTCAGATCTCTTCTGCAAAATTTGCTTCACATAGAAAAGTTCGTATGCTAAGACTTTGATATAATATATAATTTTGAACCAGGAAAATCAATCTTGTGAGAAGTAGTTTGCTCAGTTTGGATTGAGTCCAGAAAATAATTTTGGATAACTGTAAAGTGTAAAGCATATTCAGATAGCTGAGACTCTGAAACAACGAATTGAAATTCTGAGCAGTGTTTGGAGCATTTCAATGGGAGATCAAGGAACACGTCAACAGGTACAAATAGACCTCAACATAATCTGTAAAACATGCTTCAAATTGGTTCAGAATCCTTAACTGACTATACTGATGTTTTTATAACTGCTGACAGGCAGTTATAAAAACTTCCATACCTGGGTTTTTATATCTTCAATATTATATTAATGAACCCGGTATGTTTGATAGATTAATTTTGATGTTATCTTTTCTAAAAATCATAAAGAGTCATAATCATAAATCATTGATGAATAATTTGTGATTAACCATACCGGATATTCAGATAAAATTGCTTGTCAATATTTTTTATATATGTATATTTCATGTAAACAACTGGAAGCAGCAACTGATATAAATTAATAGACAGATAAGGGAAACAATTGTTGAATATTTATAATAATTCATAGTAGGATAGTAGGCATCCAAGGACCGTTAAGCACATCGCCAAATTCGACATTATCAAAGGTAGATGTCTTTTGGGATAGCCGAGCAGGCACTTTAGTTTGAACCTTTCAACGTCACTAGGCAAACTGTGAGGCTTGCTGAAGAGTTTGATCATCGCTCATAGTTTACCTGGTCTATAGTTTCTTCCTCAACCATTCACTAGCAGCACTCTGTATCTTCTGTAATGCCCTCAGTATTGATATTTCACCTTGTTGATTTGTAACCAGTTAGAAGTCCAGAATTTAACGGCTATTTAAGTGAAGCGATTGTTTGGTAAGAGAAACAGGAGAGGAGGTCCATCTATGTGTGCCTTAGCTAGTCTCAAGCCAGTTGTCTATCCGTCTCCGCAGAGCTTGTTGAGAAACAACAAGAATGGGCTCTGGTCCCAATAATGGATTAGCCAATCCCAATATGACGAGCGAGTCACCTTCCTTTTTACCCCAATCACCGGGGCATCCCAACGAGCTTGTTTCAGCCATAATGTTCATTTGGAAAAAATGGAATTTCAATAAAATAATGCATAATTGTGTTGGTTTCGTCGAAATCTAGCAATATTATTAATAAAAAACTATAATCTATTATGAATAGTGCGAATTGTATTTAGTAGGATTTTTGAAATATTTTCAACACGAATCAATTCTTTAGCCTAGAAAATTTTTGTATAAAAATCATATGTTCCAAATAATCGAAAAAATATTCATTATATGTACCACTTTTCGATATTTTGCTCAGATCCTTTTTTTGTTATCAGAAAGGTTTACAAAATTTATATTTTTAAGCAGAAATTTTTTATAAAGAGTGGTTTATTTATTCTCTTGTTTTGGTGTTGTAATCGGATAGGCAAACATCTGTAAAGTATCATTGGTTCAATAGATTGCAGTGGAAAGAAGTATTTTTTTGTGACAGTTTGAGGTTATTCCAAAAAAGATTAAATATCCAAATTTGAACCAGTACGTGCCTTTGGATCGACAAGATATTTTTTTGTAAATAATGGAGATGATAATGATTCATCAGGAAGTTCCGAGGAACAGTTTACCAAGCCCACTTTAACGCCTGGTTGAAGCTAGACGAGCTACATTTAATTGTTCGACTACATTTTGAGATCCCTATTGAAATTCAGATATGTCCGAGTCCGAAATTTCAAAATTTTAAGTATATACCTCTTGAAGACCGAAACAATGTCAATTTTCTTCCGTTTCACATTAACCTTGAGCTAATAAGAAACTTTGTGAAGGTTATGCATCAAGAGGATGAAGGATTTCAATACCTAACGCAAGTTTTTTCCAAATTATGTAACTGACCCAACTTACTAAACAAAAACATAGAGCTTGGAACTCTCTCCTAAGTATATTGAGGTTTTTTTTCGTGCAACAATATGGGTGCAAACTACGAACAGCCATTTAAAGAAATTTTAAATTCCTATAAATCTCTTGGATACCGAATATCATTAAAAGTCTTTTTCTCCTTATCCAATTATAATTTTTTCCTGAGAATTTGGGAGTTGTCAATGACGAGCAGGTTAAATAGTTTCCCGAAGATATCAGAACAATGTAAAATCAGTACCAAAACTATGAGATCAGCCACGATGACGAAACAAAAAATTGTTGTATATGTGGTTTGTTATACATAAAACCCCCACGTTTTTACAGTTCTTTTAGGCATTTTCGTATTTAAACTCCACTTTAATACAATAAGTCGTGTTACTAACTAAGAAAAACTCATTTTTTGCAAAAAATCGATTCTCTTACTTCTCGATGCCGTGCTTGTAGAAGGATTTGTCTTTTGCATCAAAATAGGCTTCAATTTCAGCAATTGCTTCTTCATATCAGCTGAATTTTTTATCAACGAGTATTTTTTTGAGATCAGCGAATAGCCAGTAGTCTCTGGGGTCCATATCTGGTCTATACGGTGGATGAGGGAACAATTCCATTGTAATTCGTTCAATATAACCATCGTTGCAATCGACTTGGTGAAACAGTGCTTTTTTGATAAATGAGCCCGTTTTTCATTGATATTTGCATTGAAACGATCCAACAACTCTATGTAGTATTCGCTATTGATTGTCTCTCCCTTTTGGAGATAGTCGATGAACAATATTCCATGTACATCCCAAAATATTGAAGCCGTAACCTTCTCAGCTGACTGTTGAGCCTTTGGACGATTCGGACGTGGTTCCAGTCCACTCAGATGATGATCGTTTTGATTCTTGAGTAATGTGATGGATTTCATCCATTGTCACATATCGACGCAAAGAATCTGATTTATCACGCTAAAAAAGCTTTCTCATCGTCAAATGTTCATGCATAATTGTAAACACAATGCCCTCTGATATCTTTATAGCCTCAGCTATCTCACGCAATTTCAATTGACGATTAGAACGTTCATCATCATCAGTGTCTGTACGACCACGTTTAAATTCATCAAACTGATAACATTGGTACTTATATTTAATACTAATTGTTATTGGTACTATATATAAGTATATAGTCTTTCAAAAGTCATATGGATTTGACAATGGCAGCGCCATTTATGTTTCAGTCAAACGACTTATTGATTGATATATTGAAAATAATGATTAGAATACCAATTTCCTCGTTGAAAAGTTTGAACTCTGGAGAACAAAAATAAAACATGTTTAAATCGTGTACATACCAGGGCATTCCTTCACCTGTAAGCTCAAAAATTATACCAATAATTCTTTTTGAAGTGAGTCTAATCTCCATGGTTACTTAAAGCCAGACGATTAATTTAGTTTATTTTCAAATTTGATTGAAAGAACAATTTGATGTTCACAAATCAAGAGAACTGATTATTTGGTTAATTTTAATTACTCACAAGATAATTCCATTCCACTGTTCAAGCAGCAGAGGATACTTTCTCCTTTGTTAAAAGCGAGTATTATGAACAAACTCTTTGGTTTGAATTTAGGCACCTGTGTGATTAATTTCACAAGAAAATAAGTGCAAAAAGAACAAAAAAATCTGTATGGGAATTGAAAACATTAAAGTTGTCGGTTTGTGCACATATTATCATTACTGCTAAGTTGGAATTTCTGAAACCGTTGGCGATATTCATACTGAATACACTGCTTACCTTCGGTATCTGAAGAAGATAATTTGGTTATCGAAACGTGCGTCAGTGCTGGTGTAGTGATCGTGTAAACAGTGTATTCAGCATCGTTACTGCTATTATGACAAATAGAACAACAGTAAATGAAGAAAATATTGATGTTACATTTCTCCCTATAATAATTTTAAGTGTATTTCAGCATCATCAGTGATCCAGAGATTTTTAACATCTAAAGTTGTAACCAGGATATGAAAAGACTGGTTTTCAATAAATAAGTCTCAAATCTTCGATTTATCATTTTTTTATGTAAAACGCAAGCACATGAAGGTAAAACCTTTTACATTCTAGTAGTTCGAGCAGTGCCTGCAGTGTGGAGATGCCTGTTGATATTAATATTAAACTTCTGCAGGTTTTAGTGATTGGGAAAGACGTGCCTTGGTAGCTTGCAATTCTCTAAAGAAAGGAGTACTGATAAATTAAAGTTCCGATCATCTGTAGGCGAACTCAGTGTTCATGAGCCACGTCTGTCTGTTGAGTAGGTCTTGAAAATACTGACCTAGGGATTATGTTGGACAGCTCGGAAGAGCATTTGCCGTAGTAGTATCAGTAAAACTGAGTCAGGTCGGCGACCTTTCTTCTATGGTCTAAGCTGTCCAAGTATCTGGTCAATTCTGGATCGCCTATAAGTCGAACTGCTCTGTGTATTGAGTCGAGCGTCTTCAGGGTGTGCCAGGGAGCCGAGCTCCAAATCGGAAGGCAATATTTCAAAAATGGAGGAGTATATTGGTCTTAAAGAAGGCTCCAAGTTTTTGTGAAACTGCCTTAGCTAAATCGGCCACGTGACTATGCCAGGACATATTGCTTCCAACCTCAACACCCAACAAGCGAATTTGCGGTTATGGTGATATTTTATGTCCAGACAGGACCTAATTCTAAGCTGCAGTGCCAGTCTTCTTTGAAGAAATAACAGCCTGGGTTTTTGCAGCATTAAACTCAATTAGATGGTTTGTTACCCGCTCCAGAATGTTTCAATATCGGTATTGATGGTAGTGATCTGGTGCTGCATACGGATTTGAGTTTATATCTAAATCTGATCTTTTTTTTTTCAATATTATTTATTTATGTTGTCTTAAATATTTTCTTAAACATTTGAATCAGCTTCTTTCTCAGTTTCTGTAGAAAAACTAATTGTATGTTATCATAAAATGATTCTTTGTAGCCTTTCTCACCTTATGTGCATAATCTGTAATGAAATTTTTCCTTTATTTGGATAAGTCATAGTTTATTTGTTATTTTCGTACTAATTCGTTATTTTGTTACATTTAACCTTGCAGACTATTTTTGCTTATTTCAATATTTATTGCAGACTATTATGCTTTTGAACTAATATTATTAAAATCATTGTCTGAAGGGAAATTTCTCTAAAGGCGCAGACTGATATAATGGAACTAGCTGCCCCTTTTATCGGACAATGCACGTCCACACACAGATCTACTCATAAAATTACCTAGATGTTGAAATCAATATTATGGAGTAGCTACCACGAAGATCAAATGTTTATCCTATTTAGTATGTTTAAGACATGCCTTGTAGACCAATAAGGAGTTTCTTAGAATACCCTAATAACCTAGAGGTCATAGTACAACGTTTTATTCAAATATGCTACAAAAATTTGTTTACTAATAAATTTTCAATTATTTTTTTTTTTTTTTTTTGGTTTGCAAAATATTATTTATCTAGCATTTTTCAGATTATTCTATATATAAATATACAGGGTGTCCGCTTAAGAACCGACGCGGAGTAGAGATGTACAGGGGAACCCAAAATACGACGATTGGATGCAATTTACCTCTATACCAAGTTGCACCAAGTACAAAGTAGGGCCCAAAATTTCGAAAAAAATTAATTTCTTCTCAACCCTCTTAAGTAGAAATGTCACATTTGGGACACTGTATGCGCCAGTATTATTAGTTTTAATGCTATTAATTTTTATTATACTAAATTATCCATTGTATCAAAATAAATTTTGAATCAACTGACAGATAAAAAAACTTTTGTGAAATTTCATAGTTAGGTCAACCCTCAGAATAGTTCGATCGTCTTCTACTTATCTACTATTACTTAACGCCCTTACTGTTTCATACATTTTTTTTTGAAATTTGTGCTCTACTTCAAGGCACTAGAACTTGTCAGGATGCAAGTTGGTATAGGGATAAACTCCTTCCAATCGTCATATTTTGAGCTTCTCTACTACTCTGTGTCGTTTCTTATACGAGTATATATTACAGTTTTGGCACATTATTAATATCTTTTATCGGTACTTTATAAATTCAATAAAAGTTTCTCAGTCTAAATTTGACGAGATTTTAGAGTGTGACCTACACCTATGTAAATTTACTCGGTTTGTTTACTAATTTTTAATTCCGTTAATCCGCAATTTCACAACGTTAATTGCGCGCTATAAACCGTCTCCATAGAATAAAAGATAATTTGAGTGACAGTACACATAAATTGGCTGACAAAACTAGGTCGAATGCCAGTGAATTTATATTATATTTTATTGGCCTGAATCCACGTCAATTCGAACGATGTCGGTTGATAGTAATACAAACAATTTATATTATTATTGATATTATGGTTTAATTAAATTTTATTCAATTCCAGACGCTACTAATGTCACACTCTAATACCCCAGCCAGCGCGTCAGCCGGCCCGCCGCCCCCCTCGTCGTCTGTAGCCTCAGTAGCCGCGGCCCAACACTCAACAGCCTCCGCTCTCGGCGCTTATTCCGTTGTACCTCCCCCGCCGCCTTCGCTAATGGCTCCACATGTACCCCTCGCCAGTCATCATCCCCACTTAACCGGCTCCCATACCCTATACCATTCTGCAACTCAATTTGATATGTTGTGGAAGAATAGACCTCACCCGGCTCCGTACGGAGTACCAGCTCATTTATTAGCCGCCGCCCAACAAACCAGTCACGCAACCGCCCAAGTTGCCTCCCCGGAAGAATTAATAGCCGAAAGAGCTCTCGCCTTGCAGGACAGGGATCGACAAGAGAGGTTGTATAGAGAAAGGCAAAACCAGGAAATGGAAAAGCAAAAAGAAAAAATAGAAAGAGATAAACAAGAAAGGGAAAAGATGGAAAGGGAGAGGCAAGAAAGGGAGAAGGAGTTGGAGAAGGAAAGACAAGAACAAGCGCTGCATAATCATTTTGAAAAATCTTTGAGAGCAGCTCAACCAAAGGTAAGTAGTGAGTCTTGTCTACCTCGATCAAAATAAATATAGATATAAATGATGCTATTTAGTATTTGCTACTCTTGAAGTACATTGATGTAAACACCAAACTGATATTTCAAAAAATGTGATAACACAAAAATATAGAATAAACTAGTATTTAATACAAATTAATTCTAACAGAGGGAACCGTGGAACCCTATAACGGGTAGACCTACCCAAGCAAGAACATCTAGTCTCTCTGAAGACGATAGAAAAAGAGTGGTAGAGGAAATGCATCACAGGGAACAGCAGCAAAGGCACATGTCGTCTATTAGAGACAACAGAGATCATCGATATTATAATACTGTAAGTTACAAATCTTAAAATATATTTTTGCAACAAATTATTATGGTATTTTCATTACAGGTTCAAAGAACGGCTAGCATACCCCCCAAAGTGGAATACCCACCACCAGCTCATCGAGGTATACCATCGAAACCTTCAGTAGAAAAAGTACCCGCAATATCAGTTCATCAACCGATCCCTAAGACGGATTTAAACATGTACGGTTACCATCCAAGTATCCATTCTCCGAACACCTTCTTCGAACCAAAGATAAAATCAGAAATGCACAAATCACAACAATCTACGGGTTTGGTAGTGACTAAAACCGGTCCATTAGATAGAGACGGTACCGCCATGGTTAGCGAAATGAAGAACTCTGTGATCGTTAAACACGAAGCGAAAACTCCCCATCATTTAGAACCTCGCGTATCCGTCGCCCATTCTCTCAGTCCTA
This sequence comes from Diorhabda sublineata, assembly GCF_026230105.1. Lineage (NCBI taxonomy): Eukaryota > Metazoa > Arthropoda > Insecta > Coleoptera > Chrysomelidae > Diorhabda > Diorhabda sublineata. Next base: position 17,255,760 of record NC_079476.1, read on the forward strand.
AATTGAGGAACGAAATGTTGGGACATTATCAATGTCCTACCGGGCAAACTAAAAGTATATACGAGTATAGGAGTCCGACGCAATCGCCTCATCACTTGTCTCACACGCCTAGTCCTCACCATCACGTGGAAGCGCAAAATTTGGGAAAAACGACCAGTCATCACAGATCTTCAGGTCACGTTTCAAGTCCGCATCATCAAAGACAAAGTCCGCATCAACAACATCCTCATAGTCAACCCCATCAAAGTCCAGAGATAAGATATCGAACTGATAACCAGGCTATGCTTTACCACAGTTCAGGTAAGATATATCCTTGAATATATTACAAAATTTTTTAGCTTAAAATGCCCAAAACACCCCAAGTCAAACAGGAACTCCCGACTCAGTCAGTGAACAGAAATCCAACAAATAGGAGCCCAGAAACTAGAGTATGACAAATAGAAGTCTAGTAACATGAATCTGGTTCAATCAAAATGTCCAAAACATTCCCCATAAAGCAGGAAGAAAGAAAAAGTATACATTCTAAGGTATCCGACAAATCAGGATTCCGGTGAACAGGAATTTAACGAACAGGAGCCCAGAAACTGGAATATAACAAACAGGAGTCAAGCAACATGAATCTGGTTTAATCAAAATGTCCAGAACATTTATCATAAAGGAAGAAGTATACATTGTAGTATATCCAACAAATCAGGACTCCAGTGAACACAATTCCAACAATCAGGAACTCGGAAACTAGAGTATGACAAAATAGGAAAAAAGAATGTGATAAAATCAAAAATGCCCAAAAAGTGTACATTCAAAAGTATCCAACAAATCAAGATTCCAGTGAACAGGAATCCAACAAGCGGGAGTCCAGTAACGAAAATATGCAAAACAAATACGTCAACAGGATTCCAAGAGTCATAAGACAAAATTGTAATGAATTTGGGCAAGAAATGACTTAGGTACAAAGAGGTACAGGAGTCTTGAAAAAATTAGACAAATAATGATCCAGTTATCATAAATTCAACAAACAGAAGTCCAGGAAGGAAAATATGACAAATGGGAGTAAAACAACAGGTTTTCAGCAAAATAAAACTGTTTGAGGTAATATGGAAGTAAACCTGGACAAGTGATTGAATCAAGAACACCTCAAATAAAGTAGAAACATCCAAATGAAGCTGTAATATCTGAATGAACTGGGATTGCCTGACCATTTTGTTTAAAAATCTGTACAAATGGTTTAAAATCAATCTAATAAAGGATTACAGAATCAAAGTTGTGGTTTTACTAACTATATCCAACCAAAGAAATTTAAGAAACAGAAGTTCAGTAATGGGAACCCTAGAAACAATGCTGCCTAAAATAAAATAAATCAAAATAATCAATGACGGTAAACAAAATTATTTTTGTAAAACTTTACAATATTTATATTTTTGAATTTGAAGTTTGTTCTTGTTGAAAATGAAGAAGAGGAAATGCTGGTCAATTGGACTGATTTAAAAATTATATGTATAATATAAAGTTAACCAAATGTCAGACACAGTTGTCAATGTCAATTTCTTTTCAGCAAAAGTGAGTTATCCTTTCACGACAGCCGGTTATACTATGCTCACTTCCGCACCTACGACCGTCTCCAATTCCAAACCGAAAGTCAGTAGTCCTGCGCCTCATCAGATATTTGGTAAACCTCCTATAGGCGGTGGTGCAACTGTCGTACCAATTACTCGCCCTTCTCACGAAAACAACTCCCCTATTTCTCTAACGGCAAAACCGCCGCTTTCTTCTTCCGTTTCATCGTCGCCGTACCAACAAGTGACGCAATATCATCCCATCCATAACCAAACGACTACCGCAGTTATGACGTGTCCGCCGCCAGCTCATAGTCGGACGCCGATAACCACGTCCGGCGTTATGGATCGCTTCGATAGATCGACACCAGGTTACGTACCCGCCGGACTCTCGGTTAAACTGGTCGGACCCGGAACGTCTCCACCTACAGCGACTTCGGCTCCACTACAGATTACGAGGTCGCATCAACCATACGCCCCAATTATGATTTCTAGTTCACAGGTAAATTCAATTTAAACAAAAATTATATTTATTTCTAATTACTATTAAATTTCAGGTTCAAACCCAACCGCTAGATTTGGGAATCAGTTCGAATAAAGTAGACAATAACCAAGCGGTGTCTCCAAAACGTAAATCGAGTACCCCGATAACCGTATGCGGAGATCCCGGAAATCCCGTTTGTCTAGAAGTGAAAAAACGGAAACTAGAACCCGGTACCAGCACGTCACCTCCTACTTTAAATATTTATAATAATTCCCCAACTCCACCGCAATTGTCCAGGGTGAGCGAACCGAGCCCTTTGATAGCTAGTGCCACTACGACGATAACAACAGTCGTGAATACTGCCGCATATAGGATTCCGCCTACTACTACCATGTCGTCAGTGGTACTACCCGAAAATTTGCCCGACGTTAGTGTTACCGCGGTAACGGTGGAACCACCGCGTCCCGTTTCGGTCGGCGATCAAAGTCCTAAACCCGCTACTCCGACGGTACCGACTAGTAGTAGTAGTCCAGCGCCTGTTAGTACCGCATCGACACCTACACCTCCGACTAGCGTAACGCCAGGTCCTACCGACGAGCAACCTGGTACGCCAGTGAAAGTGAATACGAGCATGATAGATTCAGAAAAATCAAACAGTCCAGGACCTACGAAGAGTTCTTCTAGTGGTAGTTATCCCGTGAGACATCTCAAAAAGGCCTGGTTGCAAAGGCATACCGGTGAAGACGCGGAAGATACTACGGGAGTAATCGGTTCGGGAAGTTGTGTAACTTTACCATTAAATATCAAAACGACAACGAGTCCTCCTCCTCCTACGCCCGTAAAAGAGAATCCGGTTAATTCTATACATTCTATAGGTTCAATGGCCGTTAACAGCATAAGTAAAGTGAAGCATTTTTCGAATAAAACAGCAAATAGAAAGGTTGCTAAAGAAGCGACAGTGAACGGTGATGCGAAAAACGACGATTCGTCTAGTAGCGATCAAGAGCGCGGTAGAAAATCACCGCCCAAAAGAAAACCACCTAAAGTGAAGCGAAAAAAAGGCGGGGGGTCCGCAACGAAGAAAGCCGTCGACGACAAGAAGAGGAAAAGCGGACCCCAAGTAACGCCGACGGCGGCCAGCGAAAGCGGAAGCGACAGCGAAAAAGAAAGCGGCAGCGACAAGGACAGCGACTCAGGAGCGAGCGGATCAGCGCCCAGCAAAAAATCAGGAAACTTGGGAGGCAAAGAACAACGAAAACGCGGTAGAAAACCGAAGGGGTCAAAAAACGACAAAGGCGAGGAGCCACGACCGAAAAAAAGTAAAGATGACGACGTACCGCCCCCGCGTGACCCCTTTCGCAAACCACCGGTGGGGCAATTGAAGAAAACCGGAGAGAGCTTCTTGCAAGACGGACCTTGTTTCGAGGTGGCACCCAAATTGGCAAAGTGCAGGGAATGTAGATGGACGCCGAATCAGCGATCCAAAAATATGCCCAACATATTTTGTAGGTTTTACGCTTTCAGAAGATTGAGATACACCAAAAGTGGACAACTCGCTATCGCCGGATTTTCGGATCCTCATAAGGACGCAATGGAGGTAAGAATTTAACCACAGATAAGCAAAATATATTCTGAAACGAAAGTAACTTTTTAAGTCATGTCACTAGTGGTATCTGTTGTCTTAAAAGTCGTTAGTGTTATCTGCCTTTTTTTGACTTCAATTGTCACCAGTGGCTCCCGCCATCTTGAACGTCTTTTGTCACCAATGGTATCCGCCATCTGAAAAGTCAAATTTCACCAGCGGTATCCGCCATCTTGAACGTCAACTGTCACTAGTGGTACCCGCTATCTTAAACGTATTTGTCACCAGAGGTATCCGCTATTTGAAAAGTCAATTTTCACCAGCGGTATCAGTCGTCTTTGATGTGACCTGTCACCGGTGGTATTTCCCATCTTGAACGTCGTTTGCCACTAGCAGTATCCGTCATCTTGGAAGTCAACTGTCGCCAACAGTGTACACCAACCTTAACGTCAATTGTCACCAGCAGTATCCGTCATCTTGAAAGTCAACTGTCGTCAATGGTATCCACCACTTTGAACGTCAACGGTCACCAGCGGTGTCCGCCATTTTGTCAAATGTCACCATCAGCATATATCATGTGTGTCACCGGCCATCTTGAGTATAATAAGTTTTATGCTTGCATCGGATGATAACACCACGTGGGTCATTTATCAGATATTTCGACCATCTTGTGTACTGTTTTGTCTATCATCCTCTTCGATATTTTTCTCTCATGTATCATTTTGTTTAGAAGGAACCACAGTAACAAAGCAGTCACAAATTCTAGTTGAAATATATAAAATCAAAAGGACATTGATGACTAAAGATGGAAAGGTATGACAGAATGTGTATAAAAAAAATTAAACACTTTTTTATCCTGAATAGAGTTAAACCAGAAAAATTTTTGTATTTCAGAAATTTCCTAATTAAGGGAGGAACGTAGGCTTGATATTTTCTTCCATTTTTACATTGATAAGAAATTATTTATGTTTCGACTCAATTTCTACGAGGGTAATAAATTTTGACACCAATGGCGTCAAGTCATTTAAACATTCTTCCACATCTTGGTATAAACCTGATATAAATGTAACATGATGCTATTTAGTATTTGCTACTCTTGAAGTACCTTGATGTAAACTACTAACTGATTATAATATAACCCATTTTACTCATTCAAACTGGTACAGATAATTTTACTATAGGATGTTCTTTTTTATTTTTAGGAAGATTTGAGGTTGTGGCTTCCAAATTCTGATAATCCACCATCCGATCTCGATTTAGAAACCTCTAGATTTTTATTAAAACAAGTCGGTGATCATTTTTGTGATTTATTGGTACAAGAAAAAGAAGCTTACTCCGAACATTTATCTGAAGGTAAGTTGAATTCTACATTAGTGATTCAGCTATTCCAACTAATAATTTTTATATGTTACTTTGTAAAGTTGCCTGTCCACCAAAACAACATATAGCAACTTTTCTATTTATGCTTACATAGGAAACTAAAAAACGTACAGTATTGATATTTCTAATAGCTCGCAATTGCAATCGGCTAATTGGTTTCGATCTTATTGGATCTCCTCTGAGCAGTTTGAAACCTTCACGTTTAGAAACTAGTGAAATTAAACGCGTACAACCAGGCGCCGTTTTTACTTCCAATTGCGAATCATCAATTAGGTATTTCGAGCCGTAGTCGCTGATATGAAATAAAATTTATAAAGGTGCGTCTAATATATCCAAATAAAAGAATATTCTCGCGACTGTAGCTCGAAATAACTGACATTGCCCACTTTTGATTGACCTGCATGATTTACAGTTTTATTTTTTTCATTTTTTAGATAAAACAGTTGCGTGGAAACGTGTGGTACAGGGTGTTCGTGAAATGTGTGATGTATGTGAAACAACGTTGTTCAATTTCCATTGGGCATGCGGCAAATGCGGTTTTGTCATTTGTATAGATTGTTATAAGGTAAGTTTGAATTCCACAATCTCCCTAGTTTACCTTTTTCTATGATCCTTCTGTATTTTATCATCCCACAATAAATCAATAATCAGGACCTTCTGCAACTATTGTTGATATTGAAGGTGCAATATTACATAAACTCAACCGATACAATTTTAATGGTAACTTTTATGTTTCCTCTAAAGGTACACTATCCTGTTCTCATTCATAGGTCAGTATTAGCATTAGCTTTGCAACAACTGTTCCCATAAAATATATTCAATCTGCTGTTGACGAGATTTTTCAATAATGTGGTCAATTATGTCCCCCCTCCCATGTAATCCCAACTCAACATGCTTTAATTGATACCTCACTCAAAGCATTTCTAGAAATTTTACAAAAATAACAGTTCATGTTTGAGTACATATAATGTAACTCAGAAAAGAGTTAATTATCCTGGATATTACAACACTAGTCTACCAACTTGAACCCTAACCTCTTTTCCTCTTTGGGATCCACCCGCAGTAAGTATTGATACCTTTAATGCTTAGTTATTCGATAATCTCAATTGTTTTGTTTTAATTTTCTATACTTTGCCTTTAAAACTGACACTTATGTTGACAAAATGAGCTCGTACTTGTTCATACTAATGAAATTTACAACATATTCAGCATTTCTGTATATACTGATGCTATTTCTTCGATTCATTGGTTATCTAACAGTCCAAAACGTGTTCTCTCATTGGGCTTCCATGTCACATAGCTGCTATGGGAACTGCAGATCACCAAACCAAAGAAATCATAGTCCAGCTTGCAAATAATCTTAATCTCTGAGCTATCTGGGAGGCAAGCTAGTTACCAACACCAAACATACACGTGGTTATCTGACATACCAACAATTTAATATAAAGTTTAACGTCAACTGCTTCACAAAGATTTAGAAAGTTTTAGAATGCCTCAAATCTACTCATCTCTACAATTAGTAGATTAGTGATAGTTACTAATTGTTCAATCGAACAAGTGTACCAATGACCAAGTCTCTTTAAACTCCTATTCTTCTTCTATGTTTTCAGGTGCCAAATAAGGATTCTTATTCCTCTTCTACTGCTGACTGAAAAGTTAGCAAGGGCATCACAATTAGCCTAAGGCCTCCGAATGGATCTCGGCTGAAAAGTGGAGATAACCCTGTTAACCCAACCTAACCTTCCTCTTCTACTTCTCTTTTTACTACTGCTGTCTTATTCCTTGTCCCTAACTACTGACTTCTCGATCTATTCCTTTTATTCCTTAATATTACTTTTTGGTTTTATCTTTCCATTCTGTGGTAGGTCGTGGCGAATAAAGCGGAAAATGTGAACTGAATCTGATATTTTTTTCATATCAATTATTTAAATTGTTTTCTTTTACATCAGAATCGAGACCTCAAGAAAGACTTAATTTTTTTGACTTTCTAATTTCTTTGGTTTTATTTCTTTTTTCCCGATATGTTCGTTTGGTGTTTCATCTCAATAGTGTTCATCTTAGCTTCATTCTTCTTTCTTAATGTGCATATTATTATTGTATTGCTGGCTTCCTCGTCCATGTATTTATGTCCCAATATGACCTTTTTTAGTGTGTAACACAAGCTGTTCTCCCTATTCATTATTAATGCTCTTATCTTCCCTTCCTCTTTCACAGTAGTTTAGAATCTTTCCTGTGTCTCTCTTTACAATTTATTTCATTTTGATCATTTCCAGATATCGAAATTATTGTTGATAATATTGTGTCTTTTTGTTATTTATAGAGTCGAAAAAGAGGCACCGTTAAAGTATGGAGCGAAGCCAACAAAGATCGTGACGAATATTCTTGGCTCCTGTGTACAAATCGTCAAGTTCACGAACAAGAAAAATTAATGTTGACACAGATAATAGCAGGAGATTCTCTTAACAAATTAGGAAAGATGGTACACGAAATGAGGGAATTATGGAGCATCGAACAATTTTGTGCCTGCCCAGCAGCCAAAGAATCTGTCACCAACAAAAACAGCAACCAGCAAGTCAGGGATATCGTCAGATCAATATTGGGAGACAAAGTTAATGGAATTAAAAAGGAATTTAAAGATGAGGATGGTGAGTTGTATGAGTTTGTATATATTCAAATTATGTTTCTAATTTTTTTTTCTATATAGATTCCGGTCTAGATCGTGAGGTTAAAAAGGAAGGCAGCAGTAGTGAAGACGAAGGGAACTTCTCGACTTTACGCGAACTACTCATACGACCCTCTCACAAACCAAACGGTTCCAGAGCCGCTTCTCCAATCAACAAAAACGAATCGAAGAAGAAAATTTCTCCTCCAACCAAACCCGCCGATCTCGACGACGTCATTTCTAGCGTTATAGAGGACAGCGTACCGCAGAAGACTATTGAAACCCCAACGGAACCAAAACACGAGTTGAAACATTTTATTAGGCGGTACAACTGGCAAGGAAAAGGACGAGTACAATTACCTATAAGGATAATGACGTTGACAGAGAGTAAAATGTTGTATCCTAATACGCCGCATAGTTGGTTGTGCGATGGAAAGTTACTGAGGTTGAGTGATCCTATGTGTAAAGAAAATTACAAAATTTTTCAGGTTAGTTGAACAAAAAACATATTTTGTACTATTTTTTGGTCCTAATTGAATTTTCCACGTTTTCGTTTAATAGTTCTGCAGCATTACTCATTATATGATTATTTTGTATTCGCCATAGAAACAGTTTCTACCCAGCGGTTATTTTTAGCAAAATTGTTAATTTCTCTATGATATAGTTAAAAATATGCATCATTTTACAAAAAAATCCTATGCGAGAACGACGGTAGCCTATAAAAGATTGTGGCGAATTTTTCAAAACATATATGTTGTTGTTTTCACCTTCCTGTTGTCCCAGTTATTAATTGGTAAAGACAACAATTCTTTTGTTAAAATAAATAAGAGCTGACACAATATTACCCTATGAACAAATTAAAAATTTTAACACCTGTTAACTAGGTCCATTGTATTAAACACCTGACTACCTAAACATTAATTTAAATATATCACCATTGAGAAATTTGAGCTACAAAAGGTGAAGCGTGGGTTTTTATTTCAATCTTGTTGCGTACTTTGGGTTTTAAGTTTTCAATTGATGTTGATTTAACAGAGACATGAAAGCTTTGTATTGACTAAGAATGCCCTCACTAACCTCTGTCTCTCTCAAAGTTGAATAAAAGTCACTTACACAAAATTTGAGCTAGAAAATGTGCAGCATTTATTCTTATTTTAAACATATCGCATTCATTGGTTTCAAAGTTTAATTCAATGCCGATTTAACTGAAACAAAGAAGTTTTGTAATGACTTAGTCTGCCCTCACTATCCCATGTCTTTATCAGAGTTGAATTAAAGGTCATTTGGAATAGATTTAAGCTAAAAAACCTGCAGCATTTGTTCTCTTATTGTATCCATGTCGCATGCGTTCGGTTCAAAACTGGGACTGTATTGACCAAGAACTCCCCTAACGACTTCTATTCTCCTTTACCTTCAATAAAAGTCACTTTGAGCTGCCACATAGGCAGCATTTGTTCTTATTTCAAGTTTCATTTGGTGTCGATTCAACCAAAACATAGGAGTTTTGTATAGATTAAGAAAGACCCTGCTGATACCTCTATCCCCAGTGGGTATCTAAAATTCAAATATAAATCACTTATGGTTTTAGCTGCAAACTATACTGAACCTGTTCTTATATGGAGCACCTGAAGTCAACAGAAAGTTTTGTAATTAGACCAATATCGTATTAATATCGAAAGAACCAAATCTGAACATCAATTTTTTTTGTTACAGGACCAATGGAAACGCGGTCAACCGGTCATAGTATCCGACGTAACCCGCAACTTCAATTCCGATTTGTGGAACCCCGAAGCGTTCGCTCGAGATTTTGGAGACGATAAAAATGATCTAGTCAATTGTATGACAGGCAAAGTAGTACCTAATCAACCGATGCGTAAATTTTGGGAAGGATTTGATCACTTCAGTAAACGATTAAAGGACGACAGAGGTCAACCGATGTTGCTCAAGTTGAAGGACTGGCCGCCAGGGGAAGATTTTGCTGAGATGTTACCTTCAAGGTATACAGATTTGATGAAAGTTTTACCTCTATCGGAGTATACTCATCGGGGTGGAAGACTGAATCTCGCCGGCAGGTTAGTTTATTTAATTTTTAGATTTTGGACAGTATCAAATATATTATTTTATTTTTAGGTTACCGGAATGTTTCGTACGTCCCGATTTGGGTCCAAAAATGTACAACGCTTACGGTTCGGCGCTTCATCCGAACAAAGGCACCACGAATCTCCATCTCGATATATCTGATGCCGTTAACGTGATGGTGTATGTCGGAATACCAAAAGATGCCGATACCGACGAACATATTAAAGAAGCTTTCCGCGCCATCGACGAGGCCGGTTGCGATATACTCACTCGTAGACGCGTCAGAGATAAAGGAGAACTTCCGGGTGCTTTGTGGCATATCTACAACGCCCGAGACGCCGATAAAATAAGAGATCTGTTGAATAAAGTGGTCGTCGAAAAAGGCGGAAGGTTAGAACCTCATAATGATCCCATTCACGATCAAAGTTGTTATTTGGACGGACCACTGAGGGAGAGATTGTACAAGGAGTATGGTGTGGAAGGGTACGCGATAGTTCAATGTAAAGGAGATGCAGTTTTCATTCCTGCAGGTGCTCCGCATCAAGTTAGAAATTTGCACAATTGCATCAAGGTATGATTATTTTTTTTCATATTTTAAATGGTAGTAGAGCATTCTATATCTATGGATGTCTTAGTGTAGATTATCTTCTAATGTAATTATTGTTTTTATAGTTCTTTGCAATATTACCGATTGCTTGACTTTTGACTTTTTTTGACACTTTAATTAATTCATACAAAACCTTGCATGTTGCCTAAAAAAAATTCCTTTTGAATCACTCTGGTGTTGTGCGTTCTGCAAGTGCCCTTGGAGGTGGTCGAAAGTTTTGGGAGCGTCCGTGGAATTGATTGTGGGGAACCCCAAGGCTCCTTGTAGATCATCCCAAGAGTGTTTGATGAGATTTATGGAAGTCCAAAGCTTTCCTTGCACTTTGATAGCGTTTTCGAAAGTTTCCACTTGGGTTGATTTTTGGCAGACACTTTTAGCATCATTTTTCAACCAAAATTTTTCTCATGAGTTACTTTGTCTATTATTGAAAACTGCTTTGAACTCAGTTTGACAACTTCTGAGCTTATCACAGTAAATGCCCTTTTGTACAATACTGTTCACGATTCCAAATAATTTGAGGTGACATTATCTTCTGACATCAAGTATTATCAATAAGGTGGTTGAAGTAATCTCAATAGGGAGTTCTGGTTCATATTTAAACCAACTTGAGACAACCTTGATATGTATAAAAATTTTTCTTTTGAATTACTTTGTCTAATAGTGAAAACTACAGGAAAATCTGTTTGATAGGTTTTGAGTTTATCACGAATAAACGATTTTTGTACAGTACTGTTCACAGTTCTAGACAATTTGAGGTTATGTATCAGTTACTTTTAATAAAATTTAAACTAGGTAATGAGCGTGCTTCCTTCTGAAATAAATTACTGTCAAAAGGTCGTTAAAGTAACCTCAATAGGTTTGTCTCCAAGGTCTAGAAGAAAAGTTCTGGGACGTGGAGGTGGTTGTTGGGAATTCCAGGCACTTTGTAAATATTTTCAATTATACAGGGCATTAAATAGTTTCAATTTACTCAGATAATTGACTTTAACTTTTTTATTACCTCGTATGAAATATAGCAAACTTTATTTGTTGTAAGGGAAAAGTGAAGAGGATTTTATATTTGAAATAAAACGAAAAAAACTCTTTGTGGTGATGTAAATGAATTTACACAAAACTATCCATTGGTGGAAAATCTTTCAATGGTTTTTATATGTAGTAATATTTCTTTTATTTGTATTCCAGGTGGCGGAAGATTTCGTCTCGCCCGAAAACGTTTCCCACTGTTTCCATTTGACTCAAGAATTCCGCGATTTGTCAGATACTCATTCGAACCACGAAGATAAACTCCAGATCAAAAACATAATTTATCACGCCGTCAAAGACTCGCTATCAACATTAAGTGCAATAATAAACAATCACCTGAATGTAAAAAGTGAAAAAGACTCGTCGAGCAGTGAGAGGAGTAATGGTAGTACGTCAAACGACGCCGAAAATTCGGCGAAATCGGACTCTAACGAGGCAACCTGAATTTTATTGTGATAATAGTCGCGTGTTCTTTTTCCTATTCATAGATTCCAGTTTCTGTTTTGATTATTTTCTATGATAGACCAAAATTTCGGTACATTTAATGTTGAATGTAGGACTGTGGAAATTATAATTTTCACGGACTAACCCGAAGCATTCCGCCGAATAAAACGAATTATCCGCTGGATTTTTATAAATGTGTGATATTGACTCTAAAGGGGTGAGATATGAGAGGTCACCACACCACGTCCTCTTATATATCTACATTCCCGAAGACTATATAAATATATTTACAAGTGTTTTTCTTTTCTTGTTGTTTCTTCTCAATGTACATATTTGTACAAAACGTGCCTGTTATTTAAGTTTATTATTTTTATTTGAATGATTTTTAAATGCTGAATATATGCACGGTTTACCTTCCTGTTTGTAGAAACTATAGGCCAACAGGTAAGCCCTGACCTGTACTCTATTCTATTTAAAAATTCGTTTTTGTTTCATTGTTCAATGTACGCGCGCCACTTTATCGGCGCCCCTCATATAAATTTGTCCAAGCAATACGCAGAAATATCCGCGTAGTATTCGAAATTAATCGTTTTTTGAAATGTCTTGTAATTTTGATATGAATATATAAAAATAATTAACAATTATCTGTAGTGATTAGATAAATATTACCACAAAAACAATTTCTTCATACATCGTTCGGTTTCAAATTTTTTATTTAATTATTCTTATTTAAAATTTATCTCATTTCGTACCAAGGGAAGCAGGGTTCCATTCTTTTTCTGATTTTAGCATCTTAAAGCTGTATAATGGGTGGTCCATGATAATGTTTATAAGTTTTTTTTTGGTATAAAAATATTAAACAAAAAGAAATCTTAAACACTGAAAAAAAGGAAATACAAGTTTAAATTAATATGAATATTTTTGAGGTCATATTTCGTGGCTGGTGTAGGATTTCTAGCTCGAACTTTTCTCTCAATTACATCCCTGTGTGTACTACTGTACGGAACCTGCAGAATGTAGACGGACATTGTCCTGCATTAGGATGAAGTTTTCGTTGATGAAACTGGCGTAGGGAACGACATGATTCCCTAAAATTTCTTCTATGTGTAGGTTTGCCGTTTATCCTTTCCACCGCACGTTTTTTATGCCACTACGCGCGAATATTTCTCCAAGTCTTCTGTACACTCGTCCTTTTCTATCACTACCATGCAGGCATACTCTGCTTTCGTCCGAGAAGAGAACGGATCCCCAGTGTTCCTCAGTCCAATTAACGTAGACGGGCTGAGGTTAATTTGGGGCCAGTAGCTCAAGGGGCTCAATGTTAGTCTATTAAGTATTCTTATGATTATCCAGCCACTCACAACCACATCTCGCGTTTCTCTGATCACTTATTGAACTTGAACACCAGTGAGTGTCCGATTTTTCAACGATGTGCTGATATCCCTCTGTGCACCTGTATCTTTTTCCCGAACCGCGTCTTCTATGAAAGTTACCAGTCTCTTGATAACGACTTTAAACTCTGGAAACAGCAGACTGAGTCATTTTAACCGCACTTCTTATTGTTGACACTGACCTTGTCGCAATAGAGTGACCGCTTGAGCAGCTTTATCACTTGTCGTGAGGCAGAAATCTTCTTTGTTTTTAACGAAGAGGTGTATAGGTTGACGTTTGAAGGCTAACTCGCAGTGGTGGGTCAGATAGATAACCTTTTATAACGATCAGTATTAACACTACTGTAAACCGGCATAAAAAGGGTGGTTACTGATCACAACATATAGTTGGTCTGTGAGAACAAGAAACATTATTATATTAGTGGAACTCGTGTTTCACAGCTTTCAGTCAAAATTTACCCTGTTCTTTGTAAAAAGCTTTCTCCATATTAATAAATCTAAATACTGCATCATTATCTCCACGAATAGCTTTATCTATGCATCATATACTTCTTATACGTCCTAACAAACACCTGAACAAGATACGCAGTAACGTAACCTCAGTTTTTTTTTTCTTCAATTATTCTAATTTAAAATTTAATTTTCACTATTTGAATTCTATGCACAAAAATGATTTTCCGTCTACGTAAATATAATTTTTTTTAGTTATTTTCAGCTAAAAATTAATTGAATTGAATACAAAACAATTATTCAACTCAAATTTACTCACCACTTTATAGGGGTGGTATTTCTGAAAAGGCAATGCTGAGAAAATTTTGTTATAGAAAAAGACCATCATAATTTCATAGATCACCTGAAATCTGTTGTATGGATTTAGAAATACCTTTCATATTCACATTTCAACAATTGAATATTTTCCCTTTCATCAATCTCCACCCCTTTACGGACCCATTAATGTCATTAATCTTTATTTCCTGTTTTTTTTGCAACTTAATTGCTTTCTTTAACACATTTTTAGGTTCATATGATTTTTTTAGAAGAAAAATTAGATAAATGAATATAAAAGTTAATGATATATATTTTCACTTTGCAGATCGGTATAAATATTTTACTCGATTGATTAATATCGGATATTTCTGCTGTTGCTGCACAAAGCCTTTTGTAAATCAATGTTTAAAATTAAAAAAAAAAAGTACCAATGGCTATTTTTCAACTGATTGTATACTGTGCCTGTCAAAAAAGAATATTTTTAGCAGTCTGTTATTCAGTATTCAAAGTGGGTAAAAACTTTATTAAATAGAAGAGTGTTAGATTTATACAAGTGCTATTTCGAAGTGCCAATTCATTACTTTAGGAATTAATCGCGAGTCAGTGGCGGTGCAATCGAAATTTAGGGGGTTAATAATGTGACTCGGCGGGTTACGAGGGGGCGTCGCGAGTTGAAAATGATCTCGATTTGTGTTTTTCTTTACAACGATTAGTGTAATTATTAATTCCATCGTTTAGCTCATGTTTCGGATACTATTTCCTTAAGAAAAGAAAAATTGTCAAAATTTTATAATTATGGTTGAAACTATATTAAGAAACCGAGTGTTTATCTTTAAATTGCACTACATTATCCTGCCTTTGTTGTAAAAAACTACTGGTTGGTTTTTTTCTTTTTGTATATTAAATGCTCACCCCATATATATATTGTATATTATTTGGAGGACACACTATTTATTTGCTTTCGCAGTAATGTACAGTAGTATAAATTTTTGTACAGTAATAAATATGTTTCCTTTAATTGCCCGTTCAAGAGGCCGATTTAGTTTTTTTGTACTATGTATATTATGTAAGAATATAGGTTTGAATAAGAAAATGTTTATTACATTACATGTGTTTCATTTAACACCAATTCCCAAAGAAAAACCGTTTAACAAGAAAGCTACTGTAACTCTTCGGGCTAACCAATGGTGGTTAACCTTATTCAATATATTAAAACATCAAAACTACTTTGAAATAAACTATTTATTCAATAATAAAATAAGTAGTTAAACATTGTTTCAATAATCCCGTTGACCAGAATATTAAGACATCTATCTGTTTACAGACCACTCTTAAATATTGAAAAATCCTATTGTATAAAAGATTATAATTATCTAAAAGTATGGTCAATCATCTATGATGTGGGTCCCTATTAATATCGTGTACATTGAATCTCAATGAATACAATAAACCTTGAATTTAAGTAGCTAAATTTACTTTACAGTAACATTAATGTAAGACAAAAATTTGGTAATCTGTGAGGATACATTAAAGGTGGGTAAAAATTAGGGACGTTTTTGAATCCTACAACTAAACGACTAATTGATTTTACACACAAGAGATTTTACCTCTGTCTGGATTTGTGCAATTTTTTTAAATTTAAATAATTTTAAATTGGAAATTATGTTAAAAGAGCTACATCTAACGTGAAGAATCTCAAATCAAAAGGATCAAGAAGATAAACAAATCAATAAGAGATATAAATAGAAGGAAATGGCAACAAGAAAATTATTAGACGAAAGAACTACTTTTACAATATTTTTCTACCGCTATACCAACACCTACAAAAAATTTTGTCTTCTTATATTATTGTTTTGGTTTTTGCAACATTTGAGTAATAATAGGTGTATGGGGCGGGTGATATGTGATTTCGGTTGGGTAGGACCAGCGATGGGTAGAGCCGGCCTTGCAGATGATTTTTCTACTCCTTCGAGTATTCCAAATATTCATATCTGGCTCTAAAGACCATACAGTGTAATATTAAATATTGATGCAGTGGTTATAAACAGTAAATTCAATATAAACATCACCAACAGTTCCAGAATTCCAACATAGTTAATAATACACTGAAATGACATGAATTGAATAACCAAAAATTGATTAAAACTGCAGTAAAAAACAAATTAGAATTAAATATTAAAAAAATAGAATGTAATTTTAAGTTTTATTGTGTCATCTATTAGATCTCACCTAATTCCAATGTTCTAGTAAACGGCAGTGTTTGTGATTGCTTGTATCTGTCCTAAACATCTCTTTTTCTTTTGATAGGACCTTGTCCTGTTTAATTCCAAATATTTAGCCTTCTTCTAAGCTCTTCTTTGGACAATAAGCTACATCTCTCATACCATATTTTTAGTGGTCTTTATATGTTTGGTTTTTTGTCCTTCTATTCTTTCGATATGATCTCTTCTACCTCAATTACATTCTTTAAACCATCTTAAGACATCATGAATACCTAGTTTTTCTCTAATATCTGAGGCTTACTCCCCTCATTATTTTTGGCATTTCTATTTCAGTCCTCCTCATTATTCTTTTTGTTGTTATTGCTGTTTCGAGTTTTGTATCTGTTACATATGTGAGAATAGGTCTTAACACATGTTTTGTCAATTCTTATTTTGCTTTGTGTACTTATCATATTGTTTCTTTTAAATATCTAATGACCTTTGATGCTTTTACCGCTTGAGTACATGTTTCCTGTACTAAATCCATACTACTTAATATTGCTACACTTAACTTATATACATAAAGATGCTACACACTGTCCTTTTAGGCTCATAGCTTGCAAGTGATTCCCTTCCACTCTTTCATTTCTTCTTCTTCTTGGCTTTCATTTTCCATTCCTGAATTCGCCCCTCTCTCTTAGGTCTTCTATCACCTCTGAATACCATCTTTTCCTTGGTCGTCCTTTTTTCTTGTTCCTTATTATTCTATGTCCATCATTTTTTTATTGTTCTAAAAAATGGCATTCTCTGTATACAATCCACCCACTCTATTCTTTTGAATCTTATTATTTTTCTTAGTTCTGCTTCTCCAAAGTTCGTTTTTTTTCTTCGGAGCTATAATTTTCCCACCTTTTTACCTCCTAGTATCGTCCTGAGTATTTTCCTTTCCCACTTCTCTTCCTCTGATTTGTTAAGAATCCATAGGTTCACCTCCATAGCTCACTGTTGGTCTTATTGTTGTTTGATGTAACTTCGTCTTCCTGGAGATTTTTTTGGAATGTATTACCTACATCTAATTTAAACTCAACGTCAACATCCCTTGACGAGGTATTTAAAATTTATAAAACTATAGTTTCATCCTCGTATTCTACATTCAACAGTTACTTGAGTTATTACAATCACGTGATTCCTGTAAGAGTAATGTAAGAAAGTTAGTGAGTAGGTGCAGCTTGGTTTTACTGATATCCAAATATATTTGTATCTAACGGTAATGAAATTCCTAGGGGCCTTCTGGAGTAATACAATCAAAGAAAACAACTCCAGAATGCTTTTATTCTTCCCAAACTCTTATCTTCTTACCCCACAGTTTTTAGGTCAGTAAAAGGCATCTGGACTCCTTTTCTGGCCTCTTAATTTTCTTCCACTTCTATATAATTGAGATGTTTTTGATGGGAGCTCAGTGCTTTGATAGCAGGTATTTTTGTCTGTAGGATACTTAGACAGAAACCTAGCAACGATATGACAGTTATCAAACAACTTTTATATCATTTATGGTATTACTTTTGAAAGTTTGGGTAATGTATTGGTTTCCTTAGTATATGTTTTTTACTTGACTTCATGATACAATTCTTTTTCATTCTTAGACTGGAAAGTTTTGATGTACTTCAGTAGGGAGGACCAGCATCCCTGATTTTTATACTCTCATAGCCAGTACCTTCCCATGTAATGAATTTCAATCCCTTCATAAAAATGTTTCCTGATCTTCCACCATACCTTGGTTATATGTAGCAATGTGTCAACCTTCATATGTATACTTGGGACATATAATGAAAACATTATATTAAAACAGGGGTCTCCAAACTACGTCCCGAGGGCCACATCCGGCCCGCGGCCAGATTTTGTCCGGCCAGCGGTGAGCTAGCATACTTGAAAACTCCTTTTAGAGAACATATTTTTATAGCAAATTAAATTTAGTTTACTGAAGTATTCCAATTATTAATATAACATCTACATTGATATGGTCATGAGCTAACTACTCATAACATTGTTGTAGGCTTATTGTTATTGTTTTTGTGATAAGTTGGGTGAAGAAACACAGAATTGTAATGAGTAAAGACATGTATAATATGCAGAAAATGTAACTTCAGTATATAATAACTAACAAAGTATTGAAATGAATCCAACTAATATTTTATACATTTTAAATAAAAACATAACTTATAACAACCATAATGACATATGAAATACTAATGAGATTTATGTAATTGAGATTTTCCACTGACAATAGTTTGGCTTTGTGGACTAATTTTACTTGTACCAATTATTAAAAGAGATTTAAGATGCTCATCAGTTAATTTAGATCTGTAAACATTTTTTGTGTACTTCATTTTGGAGAAGTTCTTCTCACACAAACAAGTAGTACCAAAAACAGAAAACAGCCAACGAGCAAATTTATGCAAATTATCAAATTGTGTCAGTGGAAGACTCTTATAAAATTCCAATAAAGATGAGTTTTGATATTTATTCTCAATCATATCACTGCACTGTAGATCAATCATTTCCATTTGAAGTTCTGGGGCTAGGGTTTCAATGTCAGTATCAAAAGGATTCTGAAAAATCTTAATTTGATTCGCAATGGAATCAAAATCCGAGAAACGAGTATCAAAATTTATTTTCAAAGCACTCAAAGTTTCATTTGCAAAATCGATAGGAAACTCAGTCTCAGTGGTGTGGCTGAATATTTCACATGTTTTAAAATGTGAAAAACATTTACTTCATAGTTGTGATTGAAACAGTATCAATTTCTTCCGGAATTATTTGATATTAGTGCATAAATCAGGAAGATGCTAGTTTTCTCCTTGCAATCTCAAATTCAGTTTGTTCACATGTTTTGTCAAATCAACATAACTTCTACAGCCATGTGTTGTTTAGTAATTCAGTAAGAAGGCGATGCTTTTCATTCAAAAAAATTTCAAGCAAACTGTATGTGTGCTTTTTGGTTAACAGGAGTAAAACGTCAACGGAGGTTATGTTGCAGGCACTCTGGACCTTAAATTCAACACTCTTGATCATCGCCTTCTTGGATCAATGTTTATTTCTTATTAAAAGTAACACACAAAATAATCTTTATGAAGAAAATTGATGTGAGAAACCTTTGTCTGGAAAAATTGGTCCTAATTTTGTTTGTTTCAAAGCCTTGATATGCCCAGGTCTACTTTGATTGCTTCTCATCATTTGGATCCTTCTAAATGTTAATTTTGTTGAGAGTTGTATTATAAAACATATAAGAAATAATCTAAGCAGATTAAGATACTTATATACTATAACTAACTATAAAAAGTAATGAAAAAAATTAGTTATATAACAAAATATTTGAGGATACCAATAAAGAAAATAATTTTTTTTAATAAATAGTTTCAGTTTATGTCTCTTCATATAATATTAGTTTAAAAAACAGGTTAAAAATTGGCATTTTGATCTTTACCAAATATGAATATCAAAATAAAAATCTATTTAACCATAAAAAATAATTTTTTCCTAGTTATGACATATCAGAAATATGTAGCTGCCATTAATTAAATTATTCGTAGCCGCATTAAAATTTATAAAATAGAATTACAAATTTTACTCACAATGTTTACGTCTTTTTTATCATTTTTGATATTCATGTTGTAAATGATCTATTGATTAATATAATTATGCAAATTGGCACTGTCAAATCATATAAAAGGTTCTAAGCAGTACGAAGTTAGAGAAATAAAATAATGATGAGGATCACGAAACGCATATAAAACAAAAGTATAGTTTTAAAAATATATAGGTTCAAAATTTACCGAAGAAGTCAATTGAATGAAATTTATTAGCAATATTATTAATAACTAAAGACTAAGGAAAAAAAAATAAAAATTGACGAAAGAATAGTTAATTTAATACTTACTTTGTTGTATTATTGATCAAAACACAAAATAACAATAACATGAAAATTAAAACTAGACTTTTCGGAATACACTAAACAACAGTATCTAAATATTTTCCACTGATATTTCCAAAAATAAACAATTAATATTACAGTTTTTCTTTAAGGTTAGTTTGTTTTGCGTCACTTGAAACGTTCGAAATAACGACGCAAGAGGCAGCCCTTTTATCAGTAATACCAACCAAACTGTCATTACTGATAAAGCTTCATCTTTGTCTGAATCAACCAATAAACATATTAATTTTCTATTTTCAGTTCGTCAGAGATTTTTCGGCTATCAATCTATAGATAAAACGATTCACATTAATCAGAATCAACTGAAAGTAAACCAATATTTTCATTACCTTCCAAAAGAAATGAAAAGAATATGGAGAATGATCAAGATCAGATGGAATTAAAATCAGTTGAAGTTTTTGATCCCGTACAGAAACGCCATTATAGTGTTTTCGTTCCTGGAAATTTAGAAATACTTCATTCAGAAGGTAGGTTTTATTTCTTGTATATACCAATTTTTTATTAATTAAAACAAATAAATTTTAAAATTACAATAGCCCTAAATTTAAAATACGCTAGTTTTATTGAACTATAAAAAAACAAACCCAAAAGATTTTTTACCTACGAATTTTGAAGTAATTTAATTCCTATTGATGAAAATTTAGTTTTATGAACGCTATTTCTAGGGTTACCCTTTTCTTCTGCATTTAAAGTTTATTGGTTGTTAAAGGTACGAAATAATATGTATAGTATCAAATAAAATAAGCAATGTTTATATTATGTATGAACAATATTTTTATGATGTACATCTAAAATGAAAATGCACTTATAATCAAAGCTATCATAGTTTTTATTAAAAAGGAAACAAAAAAATTAGCAGTTAGAAACATTTTTTAAACACAACTAGGGCATATTTTAACACTGTATGCCACATATTGATTTTGGGTATTCTAACCAGTATGTTGTTGTCATTCTTTTCTTAACAGTAGGATATTTAT
Organism: Diorhabda sublineata; assembly: GCF_026230105.1. Classification (NCBI taxonomy): domain Eukaryota; kingdom Metazoa; phylum Arthropoda; class Insecta; order Coleoptera; family Chrysomelidae; genus Diorhabda; species Diorhabda sublineata. Next base: position 17,276,902 of record NC_079476.1, read on the forward strand.
GACAGTATTTTCTAGGACCTTTCATAATGTTTTGTTGTTTTTGAGTTTCCTTCACTTCACATTTCTTTCCCAATGTTTTTTTTTCAAATCATTACTTATGTCTGTTACCTCTTGTAATCAACTAGTTTGATGAACCTCTGTAAGGCAAGGTGCAAATTGGGACACGTATAGCATGTGTTAGGTAGCGAGATATGACTTATACACCCTAAACATGCTGCGTTGTGATCTGCACATTGCGACACACGTTTTCAAATAAAAAACGGTGGGGTTTGGATTTTCTTGGCAGGTAACGACTACCCAGCATCAAAGAATGTCTGACATTTTGGACAATCGAACAAAACAATTCTTGTTATTGAACTTAAGTTCTGAATTGGATGATGATGAGAAGGAAATGTTTGACTCAGAATTTCCTTCACCGATATTTGAAAATCCAAGCTCAAAGTATACACTATTTAATTTTAATGAGATGTTTCATACCATGTGTTTTTTTATGGAAATTAGTTTTGAAGAACCATTTTATATTTTAGTGGTTGGTTTATTCTTTTTTGGTACAAAATTTGCATAAAATATTTAGAATTAATAAGATACAAAAAAACAAATTTCATCACAAAGTGAAATTGTTTGAAAATAATATATTTTGAAATATAGGAGACGTTTAATTCCCTTGGGGGAGGATTTGAAATTAAATATTTAGTAAATACACTAGCTATAAACTTTGAAATATGTTTTGTACTTACCACCGTTTAAATGTAAATCATTTAAATATCACCATTTTTGTACCATAAAGCTCTCCGTGTTCCCTTACCGCCTCTATTAAATTTAAATTTAATTAAAATTAAGAAAAGACTTGCTAGTCACCCACATGTGTGACACAGCAAAATGTCTGAACTACAGTAGGACATGTCTGTGAGCTCATGCGTGTCGTGTCAGGTCGTTTTTTTTGTTTTTGTTAGTAGTAGTAATAGAGTAACTATTTTATTAGTTTTGGGTTTGTAGGAGACCAATTTACTGTTGTACTTTATGTAAACAATGATGTTCCTATCTGATGGTTTTTATCATTTTCGACACTGCTGGTGTAATGAGGGGTTTATTCTTCCAAATTGTTCCAATAATTGTGTTAAAAAACCTGGAAATCAGTTTGTCAGCTAAAGGTACATTAGTAAACCAATTGTCTATTGTTATATTTTGGTTCGTAACAGTCAAAAGCTCAACAAAGTATTTCGTTAAAGTAAGCTCATTAGTCTCAGTAAATTTGCCAACATATGAACTAGCATTAATAAGATATTATGTAGAAACGTCACATAAAAAAACAATTTCAATCCGTACATTGCTGGCTTATTTAGAATGTACACCCGGAACTGACAGTGGCCTCAAAATCCTAAGTTCTCGTCAATTGTCCTACAAACTTCAATAAATTCTCCCCAAACTTCAGGTATGGAAGCAAACACAGTAACATTCCCTTCTTTCGGCCAGTTTCTTTTACATCAAACATTAGACAAACACTCGATTTACTCATGGCTGCTCTGTAACTATTTCCACAATAGGAAGTATCAAACATCGGAAACTTTTTGTTCATCTCAATATTATTTTCCACTTCACTATCACCGTTTTCCTACAAGGGTTCTTTAAGTTGGTCATCTGTTAGTCCTTTTCTACTCATTTTCGTGATTAAAAATAATCTAATATTGTACTAATCTATGCAGAACATAAATTGCGAGGAGAGCACTGTTAGCGATTAGAGTGAGAATATGAATGGGTGTGGTTGCTACAGAAGAATTTTTGAACAAATATGTAATTTTTATGTAAGATAGTATTCTAGGGATAGCATGTTGACTGCCATCTACTGAATAACTTATTATATAAATAAATTACCCCACCAAAGAGATTTTTATTTAAATCAATTAAAAAATTAAACTTTTTTTAAAATTTTCATTTTCTGTACCTTTCGGTGATAACTTTATATTTAAATTGGTATTTTTCATAACTTAATAAGATCAAATGAAATTGTGGAAATTTCCTTGGCAGACAACGTGTTAAAAAATATTTTTTGTCACTTTTTGCAGTTAGTATTAAAAAAGTATCACTAAACAATCCCACAGAATACTTATAGTCTATATTTTAGTAAAAGGAAATGAATAATAAATTCAAAGATGCTTTGTTTTTTTCGTCTGACCATTTATTATTTATCATCACTTTTATTAAATACTTGCTGCTATTTTTGTGCAGTTGATAGTTGTGCTAACCCCTTAAAAGTACATATTTAACTATAAAGTTGATTTATGAACAGAAATTCTATTAAATGGTAAATGTACGGATCTAAAGCAGCAGATAGAACTGGAATGGGAGTATACATACTCCGAACACTCTGAAAGTCTGGCCAACAAACCAAGCATTTTTTAAACAGAAATTTATGCAATCAAAAATTGTGTTCAGTTCAATCCGAGAGTCCGAAAGCCAAGCAGCTATTAGATTTCAAGTTCCAATATCATAAAATCCAAATTCATTTGGGATTGCTTCGAAAAATTAAATAAGCTATGCATGTAAAATAAAGTTATCCTACAATGAATTCCGGGTCACATCGGAGTGAAGGGAAATAAAATAGATGATAAGCTCGCCAAAGCAGGGGCAGACAAGCCATTCATGAGACCTGAACCCTTCTGTGGTATCAGCTACAGAATAATAGAAAAATCATTGGAAAATAATGTGGATAGGAGCAAAATCTACAGTGGCTAAGACAGACTAAGACTCTTCAGGTAAAATATAACCAAAGAAGATCTGCTGAAAGTATCAACCTAAAGAAGAACAATCTACGAATATTAACAGGAGTCGTATTGGGACACTGTCGCCTCAATGGACACCTGAAGACGCTAGACTTAGTAGATAATGTGGCGAGCAGATTTTGTTGCACAGAAGATGAAACCTCTATCCACATTCTCTGTCAGTTGGTTCTAAATTCGATTGCGGGTGCAATATTGTTCCCTAGTATGGTAGCAAGAAAGGGTGACACAATAGATCCTTTTAGTCACAGTGTGTATGACACCCCAATATCTATCTACATAAAGTTGGTTTAATAAAGCGATTTTTCCATAAAGCATAGAGTACTATTACCCGAAATAACGTATAATATTTTATTTTAAGGTAATTTTTCAATTTTCAGATAACTTGGAAGATGAAGAGGAACAAACTATTAATCATGCCGATAACTCCCAAGAACCTGCGACGACTTGGAGCCAAAACGAAACTCTCGCCTTAATTAACATTTTTTCTCTACACAAAGACAAATTTAAGCATTTCAAAATGAAAAAGGATCGATGGAAGCTGATATCTAAAGAGTTATCAAAAATCGGGATAGATAAGTTACCTGTGAAATGTGAAATAAAATGGCGTAATCTTTTGAGAACTTACCGTACATACAAAACATCCGACAGAGCTCAAGGGAAATTCGAATTTTATAATGAAATTAATGATATAATCGCTAATGATCCCCAATATAAGAATCTATTTGAGCCAATATACACCCCAATAAAAAATGATAAGATAATTACTAAACCGACGGAAATTAAACAGTTAAAGCAAGATAATACATTTGATATATCAAATTTTCAAGTGAAAAGGAAAAGATGTTTTTCTTGTAAAAGCGAAAAACAGAAAAGACACGAAGAACGTATGGCACTTTTGAAGAAGAAACTAGAATTGGAAGAAAGAAAAGTAGTAGCTTTCGAGGATTATATTAAATTTTTAAAAACCACACATAAAACTACATAGTAATTAATGAAATAAAAAATCGAATTTTTGTATTGACCAAAAAGTAATTTGTTAATAATTTTAAATTAAAAACGTGTTGTCTAAGTATTATTGTACTCAATTTTCTTTACCTCACCTTTTATTAAAAAACTCTAATACTAAGTCATCTAAATAAGTAAAAATATTGAGGTTACTGCATTAATTTTTTCAATTTTCAAAAACAAAATTCTTGATCCTCCAAACTAAACATAATGTTAAATATAACAAACAAAAAATGCCAGTCAATAGATTTTTGTTTACCTCCAATCCCTGAAGATGATAACTCGGTTATTGAAATAGGCGTCAGGCAGTATAATTGTGAATGTTGGGGTAGTGTAGTGTTAATATTTCACTTCGAAAAGAGATGACCTTCTCTTTCTCATTCATTAACAGTAACATAATTATATGGGGTTGATGAATGAAACTTTTTAGTTTTATGTTTCTTAAAATGCCAACTTAATTATATTTCACAGTTCAAAAATTACAAATATATTGAAAAATCGATTTTTTTCTTCAAAAATGTAGCCACGAAAATTCTAGTTTAATCATCAGTATAATATTAAAGAGTGGAGATGCAATTTCATATTGACTGGAGCGCCATCTTAAATTAATGCAAGTTCCTACGAGATATCAATTTCCTGAAAACTGAGAATGATTGGATGATAAACCAACAAAAAATGTCAATATTGTAAAGAAAATTTATAGTTTCCTTATGTTACAAGGATAAAAGAAATTGATTTCAAGAAAATTTAAAATTTAAAAAATCAGCAAAGGTATGAAAAAAAGGATTCCCTGTAAATCATAGTGACGAAGGAAAACTAACCATGGAAATTCTGCTTCATTGTATCCAGGAAATAACATCTTTCCCAAATAAAATGAGAAAAGTTTTTACCAAACATCGAGATCTACCATGAATTTGTGAAAATTGGATGAAAAACCAACAAGAATATCAATTTTGTGACAAAAATCTTGAAAGTGAAGAAAATGTACAGTTTTCTTATGTTACAACGATAAAGCAAATTTATTAAAAAAAAAACGTTTAAGAAAACAGCATTGGTAGGTAAGAGAACGTAATCATAGTGAAGGTGGGAAGCTAATTAGTTTCACTATCCATAGAAATCCTGTTCCGATGAATCCAATAATACCATTTCTTCCAAATGAAACGAGGCAAGGTTCTAACAGACATTGAGATCTACCATAGAACTCCGTATGGATAGAAAATCAACCAAAATGTCAATTTTGTGATAAATAACTTACAGAAAGTGAAGAAAATGTATGGTATTATTATGTTACTAACGTTACTAAGGTATTTCTACCATTTGATGGAGTCCCAGGTACAACTTAGTCCCACTGGCTCAAGGAAAAGTTTTGAAAGTTGCTCCTGCAAAAAATCTTGTGCTTCTAACTGCTGTTTATGCAAAAATAAAATTCAATACAAATCAAAATGCAATAAAATTTTCCTATTAGTGGAATTACCTAGTGAAAATCAGTTTTAAGTACGAGAAAAAGACAATTTTAACTAGAAATTTATAGCATTTTCTAACGAAAACTGTAAATGAACTAGTTTTAACGCCGAGGGTGCTAGTTTTAACAAAAAGAGTTTGTGAAAACTTGTTTTCCTCAGCCAAAACAAATTCAAAATACGGGATTAATTTTTTTTCCAGTTCGTATAAATTTTGTCTGTGTATAACCATACAATATTCTTTAATCATTTCTTTCATAATTCATGTAGTAGAGGATTTACACAAATTATGAGGCATATTTTTTATGTAAGTACCATTTTGCGATTCCGCCGCCGTAACCCCAAAGTCGGCGTTCCGCACATGCGCGCTGGTTACCTACATCTCTTGTCTACGCACTGACGCCATTACAGTTTGATTCTTCATTGTGTACGTTGTTTAATGAGTGTTTAAGATGCCTCCGACAATCGTGAGTCTCGCCGATTGTGAAGTACGGGTTGTTATACGATTTCTTAGTGCTAAAGGCGTAAAACCGATCGATATTCATCGTGAGATCTGTGAAGTTTACGAACAAAACATTATGAGTGATGGAATGGTAAGGAAATGGGTGAGAGCATTTAAAGATGGCCGCACAAATGTGCATGATGAAGAACGGAGTGGGCGTCCTTTAGTCGTTAATGAAGATTTGGTGCAGAAAGTGGACGAAAAGGTGAGAGAAAACAGACGCTTTACAATTTCATCATTGTGCGACTTTCCTCAATATTCTCGTAGTGTTTTGTATCGCATTGTAACCGAGAACTTGAAATACCGGAAATTGTGTTCACGTTGGGTTCTAAAAATGTTGACTTTCCTTGAGCGGTACCACAATGAAGGTGAAGAGTTTTTAGACTAAATTGTTACTGGTGACGAAACATTGGTGGCCTACGTCACACCAGAATCGAAACAATCCATGGAATTTATCATCACCCAAAAAAGTTTAAGCAAACAATTTCTGTATTGCTAGTAAGACCTTATAATGAGACAATCAATGCAGTGTCTTATTGTGAGACATTGAACAATCTGTGTCGTGCAATCCAGAACAAAAGATGTGGCAAGTTGAGTAAGGGTATCATTTTGTTGCATGACAATGCCCGTCCACATGTGGCTAATCGGACCAAACATCTCATCAAATCTTTTCAATGGGAAATTCTAGATCATCCTCCCTACAGCCCTGATCTGGCGCCCAGCGACTACCATTTGTTCCTGCACTTGAAGAAACACTTGGGCGGTCAGCGTCTTCAAGATGATAACTAAGTCAAAACAGTTGTGATATACGGTGGTTAACAAGTCAGATGGCAGAATTTTATGAGGGAGGGTATTCAAAAACTGGTGCCACGTTATGGAAAAGTGCCTCAATATTCACGGAAAGTATGTAGAAAAGTAGATTAAGGTACAGGCTTTCATGTAAAAATAAAATTATTGCGATATCTTTGCACTTCTTTTTTTAATTCCAAAATATGCCTTATTTGCTTAGTGCCAGCTTTGCAATTCAAGTCCAAGTAAAAGTTTTATTTTCACTGGTATACTTTAAACACTCTACGTTAGTCACATAGTCACTGTTAGCAGCACAAAAATGTTTCAACACTTTTGGTAATAAACCACAATCTGATAAATTTTCTTTTCCAAACACTACACTTCCAGTATTTTCAATAACAGATCGTTGTTCAGTATTTTTCACTTTACTAAAACATTCAGTTGTCCGTAAATTATTAAAAGTAGCAGTTAAACTACAATCCGGAGTAGTGAGGCAGAATAAATTATGTGGCATACTAGGTAGAATTGGTCCAGAAAGTTCTAAAGAATAAAAATTTGTGTCGTCCGTATACACTTTGCTTTCCCTAACTTTTAACGAATTTATGGTAGCTCCGTGAAAAGCTACGGGAGCTAAAAGCGTCGGTGGTATCCCTGCTAGAGATCCTGTAAGAGCAGTAGCACTTTTACAATTAAGTAGAAAATTGTAGAAACCATGAACTTCTCCACCTTCTATCATAACCAGACTTTGTTCACTGTTGTCAATTTCACATTCCGCCTTGTGAATCATCCTTTCCTAAAAAGTAGTAAATAAACAGCATTTTTATTATTATAGCAGACAAAAAAAAGTATATGTGAATACGAGGTTTGATCAAAAGGTAGAGTCAACTATTTTTCTAAAAATTTATAATCCCAACTTTAAACCCAAATGACTTTCATTGTCATAGCCAAAATTGGTGTCGATAAAGGAATAGTTTGAAGCTACAAGGTGCTATATTTGATGAATGGATGGGAACAGTATCCAGTAACAATTTTGGCAATTAAATCCGGATCTTCATAAAGACAATCTTTTAATTTCAAGAAAATGAAAGTATCATGTTCTTTTGGTTCATTGATCAAAAGTAATACATCAAATTTGATCTTAATTTCGAATCATGTGTTAAAATACTTTCCCCGAATACTTAGATGATTTTAAGTGCTCTACTAAAGTCTTGAATAGTTAATCATTTGTTAGAATGAATAATTCCACTTTTTTCGCAATTTAATCTGTTTTACTTGTAAACAAGCTTTGAAGTTGCTACTTAATTATCTTAGATAGTTTTTAATATCTCCTGAGCTTCGTTGGTACTTTCGCTTTCGTTGCTATACTATGAGAAATACTAATTGGAAAAGGGCTGCTATAAAAATTCATTCAGGTATTTTTTAAACACACCTCGTATAGTAAAAAAACTGCACTTTTCAGTTTTTTTGAATCTTACCTGTATTTTATTTCAAATTTAATACTCCCTTCACTTGTCTAATACAATATAAAATTGTAAAATATTATACAGGGTATTGAAGAAAAATTAGTGATTGTTGAGGAAACTAATTCAACTCTCTGTATAATTGAAAAGGTATACAAGTTTAATGATATTTCTCAATTATTGTCAAAATTTAATTATTTTTGTAATAATCGTCAAATAATATACAAGGTGAGTAAAAATTAATATACAATTACCGGATATTTTTGAAAATTGTGAAATAATTATGAAGAAAATTAGAATGAAATGTAAACCAAGATTAAATAAGATCCAGTATGATAAATAAAAACAGATGAATTTGTGAAAAATACAAAAAAAATTGCATTGAAGACTTAATTGAAGTACAGACTGAAATAGTTCAAAAGACACCCACACAATAAAAAAATTGCAAAAAAATTAAAATTAATGGAAATTTAGAGCTCAATTGAAGGCTTGAATGAAATATACACTGAAATAGTTTAACATACATAAAAAACAATAAAGAAAATAGAAAAAATTGCAAAAAAACTAAGATTAAAGAAAATTTAGAGCTGGACTGAAGGCTTAAATGAAATATAAACTGAAATAGTTCAAACCGCACACACTAAAATGAAGAAAAATTGTAAAAATTGCAACAAAAATAAAAGTAGAGAAAATTTAGTGCTAGAACGAACACAGTTTGAAGCCCCAAACCTAAAATAAAAAGTCAGATGAAAAAAAGCAACATTGAGTAACGATAAACATTTTGAATAAATAAAATTATCGTATGTATGTATAATCCTAATTTTCTACACTATGTGATTAAACTAGTATTATAATATTATGTATTCACTCCATACCTGGCTGTAGTTAATTTGTTTAATATCCCTATCATCAATTCCCATACTCTTCATCCAATTCTCATCGGAATCATCTTTATCTTCGATTTGTTCCCCAATTTCCTCACTTTGTTCGCTAGTTACAGAATCCCACGTCTCGTATCCTTGATCAGAGGACCTGTTCTTAAGAGGCATTGAATATTCGATTTCTTCTTGTTTAATCAGGTGTCTTAAGCCTCTGGTTGTAGGGGTAACAAGTACATGAACATCTAAAATATAATATAATAAAAAAAAAGATATATTTAGGTATAATAAATCAATATTTAATAGGTCTAGGAACCTACACAGTCAAAACAATGAGTTAGATAAACACCACAACTCATTTCAGCAGAAGGCTTAGGTACCTTCAAGAAGTAATACTAATATTTTAGAAATTTTGGAGACAAAACAATCAAATGAAGAGTCATTTACAAAATATCTTTTTATATAGATTAGATTCATCTTTGGACAATTATAGGGACAAATAGTGTAAAAAAAATCATGGGTTCATGTTTACAATTTGAGGCAGCAACAGGGTGTGAGAGTATACATCCTTAATGCATTTGCTCAATCCCAAAGAGCTCTTCTTACAAAAACTGAACTAATTAAGCTTTCCTCCCTTTTGACTAGGGTACCAGAATGGCATTTAAAACACAACTGATATGGGTGGATAGACAACAGGTGTTTGACTAGGATGGTTTTAGGGGGGTTGTTTGGTAGTGAAGGGACACTGTGACTACCGTCGTTTTGTCATATACATTTATAAATAGCTGGAAGGTCAGCAGGCAGGTCTACCATCCACCATCCTACCTACCTTTCTGCAGTATAGCCTCGGGTTTAATAACATTAAATGGTACACAACAATAACTGTGGTTGGATTTTCTGTAAGTGCCTTTCAGTTAGAGACATAAAAACTTTCTTTAAATGAAGTTGGAAGGAAACATGAGGAATATGCAAGAATAACGTCCTTTGCCAGAAAAGGAGCTCAAATGTCTCTTCTATAGTACAAGAGAATGCACTTTCTAGGAAGACTTACAGAATATTTCAAAAAGACTTACGAAATATTTCACTGTAAGTAAATTTAAAATATAGAGCAAATATACAAGCATTTAATCATTCTTACTACATTTTGAAAGCAGTTAGATGATTGAGGACATGTCAACTCACAAATGAAAGTGATCCTCAATTAGAACAACCAAAATATTAATATATAATAAAACTTGTACTGTATTTAATATTAAAAGAAATATTTATATACTTTATATTATTTAAAGGTTAAAATTACCTGTAAATCCACTTATACCTGCTGCCCTAAAAAGCACTGTAAACGTATTTGCACATACATAGAAATAAGGACACTGCCTTGTTCTTATTAATTGAAATAGGGATCTTAAACTATCACGCCATGCTTGTTGTAGACTTTCTTTTATAGATGCATTTACAGGGAAACTATTCTGAATTTTACTAGAGGTTCTGGGGAACAATTTCAACCATGGTAAGTTTGGTTGCATCCAATACAAACAACATTGATGGAATTTTGCATTTGGGGATGAATCTAAATTATTATCAGTATCATTATCTAAACATCTAAAAATGAAAATTATCTATCAATTTTTGACAAAAAAAATATCTAAAATTACTAACCTAGTAAAAGCTGTAATACCACTAGCCTCTTCACTAACTTTCAATTTTTGACTCCAAGAAAACGGTTTTGTCGATATTAATCTAACTTTATCTTTTAAAGACCAATCAATAGGTAACCAACTTTCTCCTTGAGCTTTAACAATTTCAACAGGTTCTTCTTTGCTATTAGAATCCAATTTATTCAATAAATTACTAAAGGATGTGAAAGTATTACTAGATGAATCTGCAGCTTTTGGATTCAATAATTTAAATAAAGTCTGATCTGTCGATTCTTCCAAAGATATATTCTGGCCGTTTTTAAACTTTTTTGAGTCGCTTGATTTTAGAAAAGGATTAGTACGTTTTTTTGCCGAAAAAACATTTTCGAACGAGTTTGATGGATTAGAATTAGCTGATGAACAATCTTGAGTATTACCTTTTATCCTGGCTTGTAAGGCCTTTTTTCTTTGTTTTAATTTATGTAATTTCATTACATCCGATGGACGAAGCCATTTTGATGGCTCACATCTTTTCAGACTATCTGTCATTTTTGCAACTATTTCAATTGATTTTAACACTAAATACAAGAGTAAACAATTTCATAATAAAAATGTAAACAGTCTTACAAAGTAAGAAATAACATAACCTTAAAAAATGCATATACAAAATGTAGTTAGATTGACGTCTTGACATTTGTGATAATCATAGATTTAAAATATTTTATGGTGGGAAGAAAATACCATAAATGTTCTGTATGAAGATTATAAAACTAACTAGTTAACTATCAAGATTTATTCATCACATTTATTTGAAAAATCAATGATTTGGGAGGGGAAAAATATATTTAGAAGTGAATAGGAGCTTTAGCATCTAGCCATGGAAGCACAACCCTGATCATCTAGCCCAAGTACTCGTATCCTTCTCCGGGCCCTCGAATTCGAAGCAACCATTCTCTTAGAAAATGCGCTAAATTCGGCATAAAGATCCTCTGCTGTTCGGTAGTACTTGACATGCTCCTCATTTTCAGCGGCCTGAGCTGTACGAAGCCAGTCCTGGGAAAGGTTGCAGACAGCTGTATGACAGCGATCAATGCCGGCTCAATTGCGCCAGCGTCACGAACAAGCTGCTTTGCCCAACACGACTGTCTTGTCTTGCCTTAATGTCTTCTCTTAACAGGTCCGCCTTTTTGCAGTTGAGAGCATGAAGTAGATCGAATCCGGCCTAGCACTTGTCGCAATTATTTTAGATGGAAATGTTGAGGTTTGTTTTGCTGAGGCTTAATATATCTTAGCGGATTATTGCATGTAAATTATTTTACTTCCGTATATAGAGAAGAATTTCCAATTAATTTTAATTTATTAGGAATAGATATTGGTATCCATTTAGGGAGTTTCGGATACAATTTTTTTAAGGTACTACTGTTTGTCGCTGACATATTATATTGATTGAGGGTGAGGGGTCTCCAATTCGTGAGAACTTAATAAAATCATATCTTCAAAATCACTGGTTTATTTTTAACTTACACATTTAATAACAATGACTAGTATCTAATTTGAGTACTGACCTTCGACAACATTTCGGTGACCACAGTACGTACGCTTGCCAATGTTAACAACTATCACTGTGTTTAATATGCTGATTCAGATATTTATATAAAATAATAAGTACCATTGTTATTACTTAATCGAATGTTATAATTATAAGGTTTGATATATTTTTGGTCTTTTTTCTAATTGTACGTGTCTGTTAATCGATTCGAATTACTTAATATTTTTTAACAACCTTCTGGCTTAACAACCTTCACAATATGTCGCACTAATACATGTCGCTGATGCTACAATTTGTGGCAAAACGTCACATGATCTAATTTGTCGCTCGATATAAGACCATACCTTAAGCGTAAACTGTTCTGTCACTTGTCATTAATTGACAGCCCTCGTTTGGGGTTGAGTATAGTTTATGAAACACGGGTGGTCATTTTGAATTCTAAAAATGGATGAAAATTCGGTAGTTGGTATATTTGATGCAGCTCATGTACGCGATTTTATTATAATACTTCTTTGGATAGAATTTTTATGGGAAACGTACCTTTCAATTCGGCAGGTAAAATTAAAATATTTTAATTTGTGATAAATAATTAACTCTTATAATGTTTGTAGTTCAAAAAAGCACAATGCGCTACTGAAGTTCCCGACGAAATTAAAACAGTTATGAGCAAAAATGAATTTGAAAAAGCTAGACAATATTCATTAGCTAAACTCAAATTTGGATTTGTAAAAGATACGCACGGCATAATTCTCACCACTCTAATTATATATTATGGTGCTCTGGCGTATTTTTGGGATTTTTCACATGATATTAATCCTGTGAAAGGAGAAGTTTCCACAAGTTGTATATGGCTGTTTATAGTGTCACTCATATCAACATTTATAGATTTACCATTAACAATATACCATACATTTGTTTTAGAAGAAAAATATGGGTTCAACAAACAAACAGCTGGGTTTTTTGTATGGGATAAAATTAAAGCTTTTATCGTTAATCAAATTATCACATTATTACTTTCTTCTGTCATTATAGTAATAATTAAAAGTGGTGGTCCGTATTTCTTTATTTGGTTGTGGGTAGTTGTGTGCATTTTATCAATGGTTCTTCTTACAATATATCCGTCAGTAATTGCTCCTCTCTTTGATAAATACACACCTTTACCTGAAGGAGAACTTCGAACGGAGATAGAAAACTTGGCGTCTCAATTAAAGTTTCCTTTGACACAATTATATGTAGTTGAAGGTTCAAAAAGGTCTTCCCATAGTAACGCTTACTTTTACGGTTTATTCAAATCTAAAAGAATTGTTTTATTCGATACTCTGTTAGCTAAAGATGACGGTACCGGATGTAAAAATGATGAAATCCTCGCTGTTTTATCCCATGAATTAGGCCACTGGTCTCATAATCACATTATAAAGAATCTAATATTGATGCAAGTTAATTTATTTTTATTGTTCTTAGGTTTTTCCATTATATTTAAGTACAAACCTCTGTATGGGGCTTTAGGATTCTTTAATGTACAACCAGTTTTAGTTGGGCTGTTCGTTGTTTTACAATATGTTATGATGCCATATAATACAGTGTTAAACTTTTTAATGACGTGTTTATCTAGAAGATTCGAATTCCAAGCCGACGATTTTGCTGTGCAATTAAAAAAAGCCGAACCTCTTGAAAGGGCGTTATTACAATTGAACAAAGATAATTTGGGTTTTCCAATTAATGATAATTTGTATTCAGCTTGGCATCATTCCCATCCTCCACTGTTGGAAAGAATTTCCGTTTTAAGAAAAAACGCGAAGAAAGTAAAATAGACTGATTTTCAAAAAATTGTTACCTCAATTTTTTATGTTGTTTATTAATGAAAGTGTATAGAAATAAGTATATAATTTTTTTTAAATAAATACTTATTCTTTATGTTTTTATTTTGTTCCCGGCCTATTTTAGAAATAGCACTGATAAAATGAGGTTTTCTAAACTAAAGATCAATTTGTAAAAATCACTAAAAAAGTTACTAGATTGGAAACGATGACAAAGTACTAGTTATACTACTACAATCATATGTAGTACTCCTATATGGACAGTTGGTATTTAAAAAAACGTCCCTATGTTATGGTGCGGACAATATTCATTTTATCTCGTTCGAGACACTTTATCTATACTGCGCATGCTTGAGAATGCGCAGAACCGACCTGGAACCTCGGAGGAAAGAGAAATCGTTGCCATTCTGTCTTCCTTAGTCGGAACAACGTCCACTTATAGAAACTGTCCATATAGAAGCATTACATATATGACTACAATCCTACAGACTGGAAATAATGAACCACCAACTAAATACTAATTAACTTAATAGACACACGGTATAAGAGCGAATGTATATTTCAAGGTCGGCAACTACGATTGTAAGAAGGTTAATAACAGTTGTCAAGTTTTGTATTTATTGGTAAAACAAATTTAAGGACAATGATAAGATCTGAGTCGTCTCTGATCAAATGTAAATATTTTAGAATGAAAGAACTACAATTATCTTTTTTGGGTGGGGGGCGAATGATGTCTGTTCGTACTTGGAGTATTATCTGAGTCCATTTTGAAATTAGACTTGACAGAATATTTTTTATATTTTAATAAAATAATAATGAGAACGGAAGAAAAAATAACATTCAAACTATTTGTTTACAATTTATATAATTGTCATTCATAATATAAGTCAAAAGTACTGTGTAAAACCAGCTGCGATTTGACCAATCAGGAATCTATAGGATTACCAACTTAAATTCAAATCAGTCCTCCTAGGGTGCATTCCACTAAGAACTCAGGACCATGATGTTTGCCGTTCCACTAATTATAGAGCGTTATAATCGTAAACCCAAGTGGAATGGATTACGAGGGAGTTTGAGCGTTGAAATAAATATTACGGAATGGCAAAACAGAAAAAATAAAGCGAGCGCTTTAAAAGGCTATGTTATAATTTGTAAATTATTGAATTTTTTAGTGGAGTGCTCAACTGATTTACATTACTAAAATATTTGGTGGCGCGTCACAAGAATGCTTCAAAAGTACTTATAATATCCCATACTGCATAAAGTAATGAGATAGATTCTCATGGTTGCAATCTGCATTGCGCAAGCTTTGAAAATTCCGCTAATTCTTTCATCGCTCTTTTCGACCCACCTCGTGACAAGAGTCGTCATGACGTCATTAGTGACGTTCGAGCCGCGACTACAACGATTGTAGTCGCTATGTGGAACGCTCAAAAGAGTATTTCAAGGGCCGTGAACCATACATGTAATACTTCTATATGGACAGTTTCAGAAAATTTTATAAGCAAAAACGAGCAAAGAACAATTTACATTTGCATTTTATCTGTCAATATAGTAGTACTTTTGGTTAACTTTGTGAAAAAATACAAAGAAATGTTTTCGATAGAAGCACAACAAATTTATAAAATAAGTGGGACCAGTTAAATATTTGCTCTAGAACGAATAACTTTTGTTTTCAAGAAGCGTCAACAGTGTTGATAATTTCTTCATTCTTATCGTCGAGTTCATCTCGTGTTGTGCTGTAAAAATGTAAACAATTGGAGGCTAGATTCTGATCCTCCATTTCATGTTAAACTGAAGTTTAACTACCCCCAGACCGACGGTAACGTTTAAACAATAGTTTGGCAGTAAAAGCGCCATCTATAAAACATGAAAAAGTCGATATCTGTAGTTAAACTTTCGCTTGTAAAATTGGGCCTAAATTCGAAATATCAAACTGCAAAATTTTTGAATGTCGCAGAGGAATCAGTGTATTTTAAGTTTTATCAGAAAATATCGATTTTTGTAAACTATCGATTCCTCTTTAACAACTTGATACCAGAGCATTGCTGCCACGTATTTTGTAAAAAATCACAATTTTCAGCAATCAGTTAGTTGCATTTCAAAAAATCGACACCATAAGGTTGGTTGGTGAATATATTTTTAATTTTCTTGGTTAGTTGAGTGTTTTGTTACAAAAATGATCTGAAATAATAAAGAACTACTTATTGTATAATGTTTATTTGTAGACAGTAAATTTTTCAAAATAAAAAGGTGAAAATAATAGAATTTCGTACTATTTCAATAACTATATTCAATAAAAGAAACTTTAATATAATTAGACAGTGGCGCTAATAAGTTCTGTATATTTCTTGATTTTGCTAGCGACAGACATGTCTACGTATTTATCGCCGATGCTTACAATCATTCCACCGATAATTGAAGGATCAACTTTGGTGGACAATTGAATAGTTTGATTAGATTTAACAAATGATTTCAAAACTCCAAGTAATTTTTGCTTTTGGTCAGCATCCAAGTCTCTAGCAGTGACTACCTCACAAGAAACCTCGAAAATACACACCATTATTAACATTTATACCAAAATTTATAAACAGACTCACCTCTCCTCTATGTGCAGCCATAATTTGTGTGAATGCGTTTATAACTGTTTCAAGCTTTTTTAAGCGACCATTTTCAGCCAGCAACGATAATAGATTGGCCGATTCTGGTTTAAGAGACATCTTTTGAGCTACAGATTTGAGAGCTTCGACTTTAACGCCTCGTTTAATTGTTGGATTTTCAACAAATCCACGTAGTTTTACATCTTTTTTTAAAGCATCTTGAAGTTTTAAAAGATCTTTTTCGACACCTTCTAATGTTTTCTGTTTGCTAGCTGCTGAATAAAGTGCCGTTGCATAACGACCTTCAATGCCGAAAATTTGCAACGGGGCCTTAACTAACTGATTAGTAGATGTACTTGTACTGAAGGTGCGAACCTAACGTAAGAGAAATATTATAGATATTTCAAAAAACGCATATAACTTTAAATCAGACACTTAGTTAATAATTATCAATATTTGTAACCATTCAAAAATTTATAACCTCCATGAGAGTTATGTAATAAAAAATCAATAGTAATCGAGTAATTACATAAATAACGTAGTTGTATTTAAAAAACAAATTGTGACTTACAGCCATAGAAATCTTATGAGAAGCCATTTTCGAAGAATTATTTATAAATTTGCTAAAAAATATATTCAATCGACCACCAGTGTCTAGCCTTAGACGTCACTGTCACGTCAAGTGTCAATTAAGTTAGGGAATCATTTGCGACCACAAACTACCCTTTATACAGACGATTCACGCAGTTGATTCAAGATCAAGTTAATTTTTTATTTTCAGTTTAGAGAGCCCTACGTGGATTTACTATTATAAATAGAAACCAAATTGGTAAAACTGATGCAAAAATAAATCATTTTGTACTGTTAATGCCTTACTAATTCTGGTTTTGGTCCGTATAAATAGGATATTTATATGATTCTACTTGTTTATATATGTTAAAGTCTTATTTGTGTATTTCTACAATTCTATGGACAATAAACATATTTTTTTATTTGCTTGGTAATGTACGCATTGAATTCCCTTCAAAAACTTTGAAGGCTTAGAAGACGATATTGTATATGATTTATTTCTCACCATTCATAATATTTAAAATTGTCTCAATTCTGTGACTGATATGGAATGCTATAGTGACATCGCTAGATGGCGCTCATTTTGTAAAAACATTGTTGTGAGTCATTTAATTATAGATGATCTGTGGCTTAGTACACTGGGTGTATTCAATTTCCAGTTTTCCACATGATTTATTCAAAGCAACATATTTTCACAATAAAATTTATGAATCATATTTAAGTTGGAAATATGTTATTAATTTATAGAGTTAAAAATATGTATCCATTCAGTGTAGCTTACAAAATTTCTTTTCATATGAACTGAATGAATTTTAAAGATGTTTTTTTTTCTAATTATGTATATCAATTTCATTGTAGAATTATATTATCAAAGTAAATTTAGCAAGTAAAAGTAATTTCGAGAATATTTTTTATTGATATTTCAAATTTCCCGCTCTAAACTAGGGTAAATTACAAATTACGGAATCATTTTTCTTTCATTCCTTCTACATCACATTTCTTATGATCTTTGTCACACACTCCTAAATAAAATAGAACCAAAGTTTACGTGAAAAAGGATGCAAAAAGTATGAATTCGAAGTTCCAAGTATTCTCAAAGGTCGTTACAACAAGATCCCCATTGAAAGCTGTGTAAAATTTCCAAGTAAAGCAAATAAAAAACCTTTACCTCTTCAAAAATGATTTGATTCATTTTAATAAACAAACTCTTGGGTTTGATTTCGATTATTTTTTTAAGTTCTAACCTAAAATGTTGAAGGTAAGTCTATTTATTCTAATATTCTTGTTATTATCACTATTCTATTTAATTAGGAAAAAGGACAGTTGAAATTCGAAGACAAATGGCCTCATATGGGACCAATCGTCTTAAAACTTCTTAAACAAAAACCAGTTTCTCCTTCAGAATGGCAAGAACTTTTCTATGATGTTCACTTAGTATGTCTGTGGGATGAAAAGGGCCCCGCAAAGCTTAGAGATCAGTTACAAGATGATATTGTACAGTTCATAAAACAAGCTCAATCCAGGGTATTGGCTCATAGACAAGAAGAGGCTCTGTTAAAAGCTTATATAGCAGAATGGAGGAAATTTTTCACTCAGTGTAACTATTTGCCTACGCCTTTTAGACAGCTTGAAACCAGTTTGCAGGTAAAAATTAAATTACTGTATGACATTTTGATAAAACTAAAACAACATTTTCTTTGTTCCTGTTTACAGTTTGATGTATTAACTATTTGAAAGTATTTTTTACATAAAATTTACTGAACACATATTTCATGAAAAGTTGGATTTGAACAGTTTTAAAAATGATTTGTATGTTACTGATGACTTGTGTTATGAAGGAAACAATGTTTTTTTATAGGGTAAACCAGCATCTGTTAATTCTAGTGTACAAAATAATAGTGGCAAAAAGAATCCTGGTGAAGAGAGTATAGTGAGAAAATTAATGTTGGATTCATGGAATGAAAGTATATTTAGTGATATTAAGTATAAGTTACAAGATAGTGCTATGAAATTGGTGCATGCCGAAAGAAATGGAGAGGCTTTTGATTCGCAATTAGTTATAGGTAAATTGATAATTTTATTTATTAAATTCCCTTTTTTGAACATGATACTTCTCTATTTAACTTTTTCAGCCAAAAGAAAAATGGATAGTTGTGTTTTTATTTTATCTTTACACATTTTTTTTTCAAGTTTGTGAATTAAGTTGTAGATATTTTACATGTTACTTTTTCCCCTCTCTTGCCTGGTGCTTAAATCAAATAGAAAACACATTTCTGAGTGCCAATGCTAGTACAAGACTACAAATTTATTATTTCTTACTATTTAGATCTTCTTTATATGGTTTTGTTGATAAATTGTCTGTTTTATAACAAAGTTTAAATTAAAGGAGACCTTAAATCAAGGCTATCAACAAATTCTATCATTTCTTCAATTTTTCACTTCTTAGACCTTTTTTATACAGTTTTGTTGATAAATTGTCTGTTTCTTAACAAAATTTCATTTAAAGGAGACCTAAAATCAAAACTATCAACAAAATTTATCGTTTCTTTAATTCTTTATTTCTTAGACCATTTTTATATGGTTTTGTTGATAAATTGTCTGTTTTTAAACAAAGTTTTAATTGAAGGAGACCTAAAATCAAAACTATCAACAAAATTGTATCATTTTTTCAATTTTTTATTTCTTAAATCTTTTTTGTATCATTTCCTTGTATATACTTGAAAAGAAACCTCCGTTAATGTAAAGATCAAGTTTAACATGTAAACTGTCATCAAATATCAACTAAACTTCCAGAATTCAATGTTCAGATGTCTCACAATTATCATTTTTCTGTTAACTTATAAATATAGTTCGCTTTTTATTGCTAAATTTATCTGAGCAAATTGTACATTCTAAATGATTCAATTTGTATTTCTTCAGGCTTCTTCAGAGGTTTCACTTATTTGGGTGGTTCCATAAGTACCAGATTTGACTTAGAAGTAATTCTTTGAATAATACCCAATATTTGCTTGGTAACCATCAATAATGAACGTTTTCAGTGAATTTGTGAGAATGAAGTGAATTAGTAAATATTTGATACAACACTTTTAATTGTTCTCAGTCTGTTCAATATAAAAGAAATAGTGTGAAAAATTCATAAAGCAGTCCTGAATTATTATTAAATGAACATTTGTAACGTAATGGACATAACTGGTATTTCTAAAAATGTGGTACACCATATATTTTCTGAAAATATGGTTATGAGAAAGCTGTATCCAAGTTGGGTACCGTAATTGCTCACTTTAGAGTGAACACAGTATAGTGAAGATGTTTCAAGTGTGTAGTGAAGTTTCATTGCAACAAAGAACCATTTCATAACAGTAGAGGAAACATTGCTGAATTACTTGAGACAAAAAAAGCTTTTTTTGCAAAAATTTCCAATGAATATTTTGAAAAAGGAAAAGTTATGAACTGATACTATTATGTATAGTTTGAGTGAAGATATCAAGCAAAAATGATCACAGTTGGCTAAGTGGGACATACATGCTGTTTGATAGATTATTCCCAGATTATTTTCTGTACCAAAACTTGCAAAAATAACTTTATAGTTAAAGATTTTCCAACAATAAAGAAGTTGATGGTTATTTTGAGCATCAAGATATTTTTTTTAACAAAAATTGTATTGAACTTACGTCAGAAACTTCTGGGACTACTGTATATGAGCCCAAAAGCTATTTTCAAGATTAATCGTTCATATAATAATTTTATTTCAGGTGTTAGGGAATCTTATGTAAACCTTTGTTCGAATCCTGAAGATCGACTACAAATATATAGGGAAAACTTCGAGGCTGCCTATATTCAAAGTACAGAACTATTTTATCGCCTTAAAGCTCCCGAACAACTTAGTAGCAATGGAGTACAAGCTTATATGCGTTATGCAGGTAAAGTAAATCACCAAATTATTAGTTTTTAATAAAAATATTAGAAAATTTAAGATTTTTACAAAAATATTTTTATATAGTTCATTATAGAGTTATAGAAGAAGAAAATGTACTAATATATTGATTAAAAAGGGCATATCTGACGAGGAAATAACCTAATAAAATAATAATACACTGATATATACGAGGACTGTTCAAATTACTTCACTCTGTTCGTTTTTAATTCTATTAGTTTTTAAACAACCCTTGTAGCTAAGATTTATTACAAAAAACACTACAATGAGACAAAATTGATACAGAATGGCATCAGGAAGAAAAATCCTAAATGAAATGAAAATTTTCCAATAGAATATGGAAAAATTGAAAAGGATAAACTGAAAATTTATTGTTACAAAAAGTGTAGTTGATTTTTTTTATATAGTACATTATAAGGTTATAGAAGGAGGAAATGTACTTTGATAAAATAGGGAAAAATGAATTGGGATAAACAAAAATTTAGTTTTACAAAAAGTGTAGTTGATTTTTTTTATATAGCTCATTTTAAAGATATAAAAGAAGAAATCCACCAATATATTGATAAAAAATGGCATATCTGACGAGGAAATAACCTAAAAGAATTAGAATACAAAGAAATATAAGCGGTCTTTTGAAATTACTTCGCTTTGTTTGTTTTCTAATTATATTAGATTTAAAACTACCCTGGTAGCTAAGATTTATTACAAAAAAAAGCTGTATAATGAGTGTAAATTAATATAGAACGGTATTAAGGAGGAAAATGTTAACAGAAATAAAAATTTTCTGATAAAATGGGGAAAAATGGAATGGAATAGACAAAAACCGAATTTATTTTTCAGTTTCATTCTATTCTACCAATATTCTCCTCTTTTGACTAACCCTGTTCATTATTCTATATTGTTTTTAACAATTTTGGTTGAATGCATGACATTTTAATTTCATATTGAGTAGAATTATGGGACTAAGACAATTCTAGATCCTATAAATTATTAGTAGATGTAGGTACTTCTTTAAAGCTAAAAATCACCAGAAAAATTAAGATTGTATTTATTTCAGATGCCAAATTGAGAGAGGAAGAAACTAGAGCTCAAAGATATTTAGAAGCCGGTAGCAACGGTGTTATACAGTGTTGTGTTAAAGTGTTAGTGGGAAATGAACTACCAGTGTTATTAGCCGAATGTGCACCTCTAATAAAAGCCGGTGAAACTGAGAGATTACAATTGATGTTTAGGTTATTAGAACGTGTACCAGAAGGAGTACAACCCATGTTAAGAGAATTAGAGAATCATATAACGCAAGCAGGACTTGCAGATATGGTAGCAGCTGCAGATGTTATCACTCAAGATTCGGAAAAATACGTAGAAAGGTTGTTGGAACTTTTTAGGAAGTTTAGTAAATTGGTACACGACGCATTTTCGGATGATCCGAGATTTTTAACGGCCAGGGATAAGGCTTTCAAGGCTGTAGTAAATGACACCACTGTTTTTAGGTGAGTAAAATATTTAATTAATGTTATAGAGACATTTAAATTTTTGTTACCATATAAAATCTATATTGTTTGGTCCTTGGTGCCTCTATCTCCAGCTGGAAGGACCAGAAAGTGTAATTGCAAATGCTGGTGTTATAAACAGTCTGTTTATTCAACTAGATTTTTCCAAATTCTTGAAGAACTCACTTGAATTTTTGTAAAAAATGATTTATTTAATGTCAGTATTTTATTTATGCTGTTATTTCCAAGATACTTGATATAATATTAGAGATTTCTTGGATTTTGCATTCTTTTATCAACTGAAATAAGTTACTGGGTGATCTTGTGTGATTTTCATTGTATCTGGAGAAAGATAAATATACTTTCCTTGAATTGCAATTTCTGGAAACATTGTTATTAATACTGCTATACCAACACTGTCTGGTCTTTTTTGACTCTATACCCGGCTTGAAGGACCAAAAAGTGTAATTTTTAGTTCTGGTGGTATAAACAGTGGATTTATTCAACTAGGCTTTTTTTTTAATCTCAACAGAAATTCACTTAAAAATGATTCCTAAATTGTCAGTTTTCTATTTAAGTATACTATTTTTTCAGAGATATTTGATTTGTTATTGAGGATTTCTTCGTTTTTGCTTTCTTTATCAACTTAAATAAGTTACTAAATGATTTTGTGTGAATTTCAGTGTATTTGGATGAAGATAAACATATTTTTCTTGAAGATATGTACCAAATTCTGGAAACATTTTTATTAATACTGCTCTACCAACACTGTCTAGTCTTTTTTGACTCTATACCCGGCTTGAAAGACCAAAAAGTGTAATTTTTAGTTCTGATGGTATAAACAGTGGGTTAATCAACCAGGTTCTTTTAAACTTAAAAGAAATTCACTTGAAAATGATTCCTTCCTGATATTTGATTTGATATTGGGGATTTCTTCATTTTTGCTTTCTTTATCATCTGAAATGAGTTACTAGATGATTTGAAACAAGACAAATCTTTTCTTGAAAATATGTTTCAATATCTGAATACGTTGATATTCATACTGAATCTTGATACTATACTAACACTATTTGGTCTTTGAGCCTCGAAGGACCAGAAAGTGTCATTTTTATGACCATTGAGTTTATTAAACCAAGTTTTTTAATCTCAAAAGAATTTCACTTGGAAATAATTAGTTTTCTGTCAGTCTTCTATTTATACTGTTATTTTAAATATATTTGATTTCATATTGAGGATTTCTTCATTTTTGCTTTCTTTATCATCTGAAAGGTACTGTAGGATCTTGTGTGAAATTCACAGTATTTGAAAGAAGATCATTCTACTTTTCTTGAAAATATGTTGCTGAAATGTTGATATTCGTACTGCGCCCTGCTAATACACTAACACTTGCCTGGTCCTTTGTGCCACCGTATCCGGCTCGAAGGACCAGAAAGTGTAATTTTTAGTGCTGGTGTTATAAAAAAGTATGTTTATCCAACAAACGTTTTATGACTCAAATTTCTTTAAAGAAACTTCTTGATATCTTATTCGTTTCTCCACTTTTATTTTAATTTTTTCTTTACCAAATCAAATATTTTAGGTTAGAACTTAGTACTGGTAGAAATGTAGGAGCCAAAGCTGTAGCTCCAGAAAGCAAATGTCCAGAATTACTAGCGAATTATTGCGATATGTTATTAAGGAGAACTCCTTTATCTAAAAGGCTGACTAGCGAAGAAATCGAAAGTAGATTGAAAGACGTCCTTTTAGTATTGAAATATGTATCAAATAAGGATGTTTTTATGAGATACCATAAGGCACATTTAACTAGAAGATTGATTCTAGACGCTAGGTAAGTCTTTATGCAATTTGTATTAATATTTATTACAGAGAGTGAATTTTTGTAGCGCCGATAGCGAAAAGGAGGAAGATATGGTCGAATGGCTCCGAGAAGTTGGTATGCCTGCCGATTACGTGAACAAGTTAGCGAGAATGTTTCAAGATATTAAAGTGAGCGAAGATCTTAACGGACAATTTAGAATGTCGACGGCCAGACACGACGCCATAAATATAAAGATCTTGAACGCCGGAGCGTGGGCAAGGGGTTCCGAAAGAGTTACCGTTAGTTTACCTGTAGAATTGGAAGACTATATACCGGAAGTCGAGGAATTTTATAAGAAGAAACATTCAGGAAGGAAATTGCAATGGTATGCTACATATTTATCATATATAATGATATAATATTTACTTGGTAATACTTTTAATTTGAATGGTAGTTTGCTCAATAATTTTTATAGTTTCTGAACATTAATTGATCATTTTTAGATTCTTTTCAATAGTTTGAAACATTTTTAGATTTTCATGACTTCTTTGAACCGTTCTTAAATCCTCTTCATGATTGAGAAGCATTTGTAGATAATCTTCAATGCTTTGAAGCATTTTTATTTTCTCTTTACGACTTTTAATCATCTTTCTATCCCATTAATGACTTTGAAGCATTTTTAGATCTCCATAATTTTGGAGTATTCTAACATCATCTTTATGAGTTTGAAGCATTTTTACATCATTTTCAAGATTTTTGAACATTAATTCTTCATCATCTTTATGAGTTTGAAACATTTTTAGGTCCGTTTCAACAATTTGAAGCATTTTTAGATCCTCTTTATGAGTTTAAAGCATTTTTAGACAGTTTTCATTATTTTTGAACATTTATTTATAACATTTATGGTTTTAAAGCATTTTTAGATCTTCTTCATGATTACTTTGAAGCATTCTCACATCCTCTTCATAATTTAGAAGTATTCGTAGATAATCTTCATGGCTTTGAAGCATTTTTATTTACTCTTCATGACCTTTGAGCATTTTTCTATCCCATTCATGACTTTGAAGCATTTTTAGATCCTCTTCATGAGATTTGTAGCAATTTTAATATCTTTTATACAGTGTTTAGTAAAATTAACACTATTCATATATATTTTTAATTATTTGTATATTGCAATCAAAATAAAAAAAATTTTTTTTTCAAGGTATCATCATATGAGTAATGGAACAATAACTTTTTCGACAGCTGGAGGTAAATTCGATCTGGACGTTACCACTTTTCAAATGGCTGTATTATTTGCTTGGAATCAAAGGCCTCATGATAAAATTAGTTATGAGAATCTCAGATTAGCTACAGAATTACCGGACGGTGAATTGAGAAGGACTCTATGGTCTCTAGTCGCTTTTCCAAAGTTGAAACGCCAGTTATTATTATTTTATCCAAATGCCAGTGTTCCCAAAGACTTTACTGAACATACTGTGTTTTGGGTCAATCAGGATTTCGCCTTGATAAAAAATGGAAAATCACAAAAAAGGGGGAAGGTGAATATTGTTCCTTTTATCAATTTTTCATGGTAAATATTTTTTTTTGTAGGTAAATTTGATAGGTAGGTTGCAGTTGAGTACAGAACGTTCACAAATGGAAGATAATCAATCGATAGTACAATTGAGGATACTTAGGACGCAGGAAGCTATAATAAAGATATTAAAAATGCGAAAGAAAATATCGAATATCGCTTTACAAGCTGAACTAGTGGATATTTTGAAAAATATGTTTTTACCTTCGAAAAAGATGATAAAAGAACAGCTGGAATGGCTTATTGAACATAAATATATGAAGAGGGATGATGATGATATAAATACTTTCATTTATATGGCATAATGATATGATTAAACTGATTTTGTTTTATATATATGTTTTTTTTCATCAAATAAATAAAATATTTATTATAAAATTAATAAAATCTATTATTTAATATGAACATATCATTGTCGAATTGATATTACTGTCTTATTATCAACTAAATATAGTACAATAAAATTCTCGCTGAAACAGATGTAATTTTATTATATTTGCTTCTAGAAATGTGAATACCCTATATACATATTAGGTAAAATTCGATCGAAATTTCGTCAAAATTTTCGTAGTCTACGATGTCCATTTGGATGGAAATGGATTTTTTTTCGAAATTCTCCGACAAAAAATGACGATTTTACTTTTCTATAGTGAAACCGTATACAGGGTGTAACGAAAAGTTATATTGTAACATTTTGGATTTTCAATGGAAACAGAGTTCGGAAAAATATTCTTATGCACTAAACAAGAAACTTTATCGATATATTGATATTTTTCAGTAAATATTAATACTTTTGGAGTTTTAAGATGTTTTTTGATGTAATTAGATTTTTTATAGGTATATCAACTTTTAAACACTATATGAAAAATAGGCAACATTAGATGGTAATTTCGTCAAAATTTTCGTAACCTACGATGTCTGTTTGATTGGAAGTGGAATTTTTTTTGCAAATGACGATTCTACTTTTCTATAGTGAAACTGTATACAGGGTGTAACGTATACTAATTTGGATTTCCTATAGAAACATAGTTTGAATAACAATTATTCGGCACTAAACAATAGATTTTGTTAAATCTGACACTTTAGCAGTTTTTAAAATCCTTTTTTTTCAGTGTAGACGATACTTTGTTTTGTATTCTTGTCGTCATTAGTTCTGACTAGTTCTAATGTTATTAAACAATTTTGTTCCTAGGAATCGCAACTTTTCAAGACCTTGTATACACATTTCAAACCGACTTTTTTCCAAAAAAACGATATTAATCATCATCATGATCATGGCGTTTAATTTCTTGGATTATGGCTAGCTCTTGGGGCGCCTACATATCTCTTTATTGGGGTGGATTACTCCCCTTGTTCTTTTGTTATAATTTTTGTGTGGTCCCAGCTACGTTTATCAGCTTTTTCCATTCTTTTCTTTTTTTGCATTTTGCTTTCCAGTCTACTATTTCTAGGATTCTGGTATTCTTTTTTCTGCCCCTTGGCCATAGAGGTATCCATTATGTTATCCTCCTCACCATTTTTGTAGGTTTCCTTCTCATGATGTGTCCAGCCCAATTTAGTCTTCGTGCTTCTTTCACACTCTAAATCTGGTGTTTTCTTATGAAATCAGCTCACTGCCAGATAAAACAAGTAGAGGAAGAAAGTCAACTACTGTTGAAATAATAACATCTCCATATGAAAATCAACTCATTAAGAAAGGAGAATGAAAAAGGGAATACGTTATCAAAAACAAAAAATAAGAAACGCAAGATACAAAAACTAAAGGAAAACAGCTAAAAGAGAAAATAAAAAAAATGTTATAAAGAAAATATGTTTAGAGTTAAAAATAGCTTTCAAATATTCGTAAGAGGAATCCTTATTCCATCTGCCGTTACTTCTGCCTGCATAAATCTTAAAATATTGTTGATAATTTCTATGCTTTGTCCACTCAGAACTTGTTTTTCATTTTACTGTTCAAAGGCATTTTCAAAGTAACGAACACAGAATTATCACAACAGTTCAATAAATAATTTCTGCACTGACTGTACTAACCGATGTTGACTGCACGAGATACTCGACATTAATGAGCTCTCGCCCCAATCTGCCGACTAGTCTATTGCGCATCCAATTCTCAGAGGCAAAGCTATGTTGGTCGATTTATACCTTTATGTTGATTTTGTTTTTGTGGAAATTTTTTATGTTAAATTAATATATGTAAAACAAGACTGCCGATACTTTAAGCGCAACTGTGTGAATGATAAGAAATAAGAATAAGAAAATTCGATTTACAATTTTTCTATAACATAAAAACAAAATGGTATTCCATATTTAGTCACTTTCCTCTATTATTTTTTATAAAAGAATATCTTTATGTTTTACCAGAAGATCTGAAACTCCAAATTGTGTAGATTTATTAGCACATTGTTAAAGCTCACGATTACTATCAAAGCTTTAATAAATGATGAAAAAAAAAAAACGGTAATTATACACTTTCACGGTCACCTGGTTTTTTGGCTCTAGAAAATCGAAAAATGGATGGATTTTAATGATCTTGGTCTCAAAATGTTCCATTTTACGGCGGATTTATAAAAAAAATTAGTAGAAATAGCTGGAATGAAAATTTCTCATAGTTTTACTGTTTTAAATCGCAAAAAAAAACGGTTTTGCAAAATAATCCTTTACAAAAAATTATGGTAATTATACACTTTTGCGGTCACCTGGTTTTTTGGTTAGGTTAGGTTAGGTTGGCTCTAAAAAATCGAAAAATGGATGGATTTTAATGATCTTGGACTCAAAATGTTCCATTTTACGGCGGATTTATAAAAAAAAATACGAAAATAAAAAAAAAATAAATATTTTTTACAGTTTCATGACTTTAAATGCAAAAAAATGACTTTCTACATATAATCCTTCGTAACTGTTTCTGACGTCGTGGAATCAAGTTCGTATATTTTTTTTCGCAATTTACATAAAAAATGAATATTTTGAAAAATAAGTTTTTCTACTATTTAAGGTTTAAAACTATTAAAAACCGCAAATTCAGCCACTACCCCCGTGTTTTTCATAAATTCGTCGTAAAATGGAACATTTTGAGACCAAAATTATAAAATTTATCTATTTTTCGATTTTTAATGATCCAAAAACTATTAACATTGAAGAATATAGAACGAAACTATTCACAAAAATTGATTGTTTTTCATCGATTTCATTTTAAGCTATAAAAACTGAAAAAATCATTCTTTTTGGATTTTTTTTAAATTGTTTAATAATTTATGTAGAATACAAAAAAAATATAAGAACTTTATCTGATAATGAGATAATTTTTTGTGAAGGATTATTATGCAAAACCGTTTTACGATTTAAAACAGTAAAACTATGAGAAATTTTCATTCCAGCTATTTCTACTAATTTTTTTTATAAATCCGCCGTAAAATGGAACATTTTGAGACCAAGATCATTAAAATCCATCCATTTTTCGATTTTCTAGAGCCAAAAAACCAGGTGACCGTGAAAGTGTATAATTACCAAAAAAACACTACAACTAGGATTGCCCTATAGTTGCCATGCACAGAGCTTTTTACATTTAATTGAAGGAAAAAAATATAAACATGACAACGCTGCATTATTTTATCTTGAAACGTAATCGTTTTCTTAATGTAAAATCACCAAATAAATAAATATACAGTATAGTTTATATTTGTTTTTATTTGTAAAAATACATTTTATAAAAGTATATAAGCGGCATTAATTTATTTTTGATATATATATGTAGTAATATTAATTATTATTTGAATTGAGTTTTTTTAATAGACTTATTCTACTCATATATACGATTAATCATCAATATGACAATCGTATTGTTTTCTATCTGAACGGTTTAGAATCTTTCGATATATAAAAATTCTAATTCTAGCGGATACGATAAGTTAGAGATAAAGATAGTGAAATAAATATTGGGAGCAAATATGACATTAAAAGTACGAGGTCTGGCTATTAAATTACGCCTAGAGCGCTAGACGAGTGGGGTAATCAATCTCAAATTTCTCGTCAAATTGAAAAAGTTCCGACTGAGTGCTATAAATTGTTGCAAGAGACCTATAGGGAGCATTCTCTATCTCGTGCGCGTGTTTGTGAGTATTGTAAGCTCTTTAGTGAGGGCCGAGAGAGTACTGAAGATGACCAGCGCCCAGGTCGCCCTGTGACTGTTTCAACTGCGGAAATAGTGACAAAAATCAACTAAACTGTAAACGCCGATGAAGAAACGACTAGAAACATTTTACACGAGGAATTACACATGACAAAAGTCTATGCGAAGTTGGTGCCAAAAAAATCTAACTTCTCACCAAAAGCTCTTGCGTCAAAGGATCTGCTCAGATTTCCTTGAAAGGTTAGAAAAAGATATGCTTTGAAAAGAACCCGATTTGAGTCGATAGAAGCGGTATAGCAAAAAACGACAAAGCTCATAAAGGCCCTCACCAAAGAAGACTTCCAGCACTACTTCGATCAATGGAAAAAACGTACGGAAAGATGTGTGGCGAGGGGAGGGTAGTATGTTCAAGAGGAGCATTCGAATTTAGAATAATTTTCATAATAAAACCCTTTTTCGTAACCAGTTTTGTTATTTAATCGCCAGACCTCGTAGATAAAGAAAAAAACAAAAATAGAATAAAATAGATAACAAATAGTTTGGATGCATAAAAACAAGATCAATAAATATAAAGACGAAATATGGAAAAAACATAAAAAGGGAAAACTTAATAGTCAGTGATATATTGTTGAAGGAATAATTTGTTCTAGTTTATTATTCTTTTTTATATGTCTTTATACTCTCTACCGATGGTAGAGAGTACTGATAGAATTCGAGTTTCAATAGTTGAGAAAAACAAACATGAATATCAAAATCTATTTAAATTTCCCCCAATCAAACCTTATTTTCATGAAAACCGTTATCAGTTTTATTCTTATTCAAGAATTTGTTCTTTTTATTGATGTTTCTATTACAAATCGTTTCGCCCCCGTTAGAATTAACTTCAATTATCCTAAACGCCCTTATCAATACCGCAAATTCTCTGAAAAAATACCCGATCGCTTCTGCTAAGGGATCACAAATATCCCTCAAAGAAGTTACAATGTTATAAAAAAATATCAACACCGGTTGAATGACCGCGTTGAAAAGTGTGGTTAGGATAGGTTTGAAAAAGTAATCAGATATTAACTGTATAAGACCGACTGTTAAAGGTCTCAAGATGCTGTATAAAAAAAATCTCACGAATTGAAGTATGAGCGATATCAAAAAAGAACAACCGATATTGAAGCTACCGAATATTTCGGCCCAAAATTTGGTCGTGTAAGCTTCGGTTTTTTCCGCAAAGTCTTCCGTAGCTATTACCGGTGATCTATCGGTTGTACGAAAATAACTGAAATAAAAATTGATATTAGTAATCACCTATTAATTCAGACCCAGTATAATCAATCACCCTCTGTAATCTGACATGTTTATAACATGTAGGTAGAATCTAGTAACATTATGAACCGAATACCTCACTAAAAGAGAGGGGGAATTAATGGATTACAAGATTCGCTTTTCCAAAAAGTTCTTAACTACAAAGGGCTTTATAATCCGACACGATATTTAAAAAGTTTGTTGACACATGGCGGTAGTTAATTAATCACGTGATGATTTTTAGCAACTAGGTAATGGATTTTTTTTGCACCCATCTCTATGTTTAAAGTTACGAGGATGTTCCCCGAAGTACTTGCCCTGGCCTAGAGATGGCGATAGCTGCTTGAAAAATACCACTAAAAGTCCTTAGCCCAACCTTTATAAAAGTTGATTCCAATTTGTTGTTACATGGCGGTAACCTAACCATTATAAAAGTTGATTCCAGAAATGTTGAAGAAAATGTACAGAGCGGTACTGAACTGAAAGAGCTACCAGACATAATTCTGGTAAGGCAATTCTGTAAGTACTGTACATCGTATAATAATTGAAAATTTTGACATGCGCGTGGGATAATTTTCATTGATTATCTTGAAAAAGGAAAAATTATCAACGGCGAGTATTATGCGAACTTATTGCAACGTTTGATCAAAGAAATCAAGCAAAAACGGCCTCATTTGGCTAAGAAGTATTTTTTTATCAAGACAATGCACCAGCTCACACATTCGTTATTACAACGGCCAAAATGAATGTTAGATTTGGCTCGTATTGAAAGGGTTTGTTTAGTTTAGGGTTCATAGGCTTAGATTCGTGATTCGTGGCCTGTCACGATCTTATAGACGTTTTTTAAAGATCAGATTATGTATGGCCCAGGCTCCTTTGTCTGTGTCAGTTTATTTCCTACCATGAAACATTGTGTATTATAAAGTTCAATAGTGTCAAATGTGTACTTAGTAAAGCAAGGCTACGAAAAATAATTTTTTTAAAAAACAAAATGGTGCATTGATTTCTTCAAAAAGACTTAATTCGCCGCAATCTTTATGGAAAGACTAAAGAGTGCTAACATTATTGTCACTTTCATGGATATTGTTGCAGGAAACTAACGCTAAGATTAATTAGTCCACTACAATCTACCTAAATGAGACTTTGTACGACACCCATAATACACCTAATAAAGAATGAGTTGATAGTTCAAAAAAAATGTTATACGAAAGCTTCGCATAATAAATGTAGAAGAATAACTATTCCACATGCGGGGTCAGAAGATGGATACCAGAAAGTCTGTTGTTAACAGCCAGGAATATTTTGGATTCCAGCCGTTTCCGCTGAACCAAATATGGTTAATCACCTCCCCATTCCACGTAAGCGAAATTTCATCAGGATCAAAGGTTTGCTTTACCCAAAAAAGACACCATGTGGTTACATTAGTTATTATGTGATTTACCTAGCACAGCCGTGATCGAAATAATAAACATCCACACGAGTGGCACCATTCAAATCGGTATATGTAGTTTTTTGATTGAATTTCTTCTTTTTGGTGAACAAGGGATTATTAGAACTATCTACAGGTAGGAGATCGTTAGTTATACCATCTTTTTTCGTTGTCTGAGTCGCTACTTTTTCGTGTTTCCTATATTTGGCTTCATTATGTATTTGAAAGCAGCTCGTTGTATCAGGACATGTAATATTCTCGTTTTCGTAAATGTTGTCGCTAGCTATATTATCAACTAAATCGAAAACTAATCGCTAAAATGATAAATTAGTTTGAATATTGAATGAAAATATAAATAGAAATTTTCATTTCATTAATAATAATTTATAATGTAGAACTCGGCAACGCTGCGACTTATTCTAGGCATAAAAAGATGACAACGAAAGGGAAAGTAGATATAAAAGATAATTCGCTACAATATAGTGTAGTTTTTAGTAATTTTTCAATTACGGAGCTGGTCATTCTGCAAAATTGGTTCTCAACGAAGTTACAAGCTGTCACTTATCAAAAACGAAAAAGACAACTATAGAACTATAGAAATATGCTAGAAAGAGCTATGACTATGAGTCAGACGCGATAATATTCGCAACTTTGGACAATTAAATCAAATTACAGGAATATTAACTTGACTGGGTGGATAATCTACCGATTCAGCCCATCACCACAGAAAAGAAGAAGAACAGCTGACATTAACATTAATTATACATATGAGTGTGTGTTGTTAGTTACCTATCGTATTTATATATTATTAAAATGTTAGGACTCACCTTTGGAGCAAAATTTTTTTGTGATTGTTGTATATTGATTGTATAATATCCTCTATTTCGAGTTAAATTGTTCTTTTTGTCTTTAAAATGTTTAAATAAAGTGCTAAATACATTAACCTTGTCTGATTTTTTTTTCTCCACTGCAAATTTAAAATAATGAAAATATTAACACGACCATAATCCAGCTAATAATTACAATCCACAATTTATTGCCAACAAAAAATATAATAAAAGATTCTCGTTTAGAGGTTTGTAATTGCGCCATCTATACGATCAACTTCTAACTCAATTGTACAATATTATAGAAAAATTTATATCTACTTCGAAACGTTAGAGATGGGAGTTTCCACTTGCAGTTCTATAATTTTACAAATGGCAAATTTTGAAAATCAATTGGATACGATAAGGGATACTTATTGAATTGTAGAAACTTTTAAAACTTGTCTGGACATCAGTTTCGTTGACACGAAGAAGTACAAAAAAAAACAAATTGTCGT